>NC_092233.1:56329359-56381859 GCF_036320965.1 Panulirus ornatus
AAATTGAATGATGATAAGAGTTGAAATGTATGACTTTAGTTGTATTTAATTTGGGGGAGATAAGCATGAAAAGGGTCAATGAAAAAATTATTTTTTCTATGTATCTACTGAAGGTATGTATCTGTATCTCTGTATGTCTGTCTGTCTGTCTCTGTCTGTATGTATATATACATGAATGTATGTATATATTCATGTATGTGTGTATGTATATATGTATGTATGTATACAAGTATGTATGTATGTATGTATGTATGTATGTATGTATGTATGTATGTATGAGCGTATGTATGTATGCATGTATGTATATATGTATGTATGTATGTATTTACATACATATGTATGTATGTATATATGTATGTATTTATGTATTCATGTATGTATGTAAGTATGACATACGTATGTGTGTGTGTGTGTGTGTGTTTGTGTGTGATTACTATATGTATGTGTTACGGGGACACTGTATATACATATATTATTCCCTCCATCAGAGGGTGAAGGTCACATATTTGTCCATCATAGAAGAGAGAAGAGTGAGGGGTGACCTGACCATCACCTTTTGATTATTCAAATCAGTAGGACGAAGTCGATAATGAATAGATCTTGACGACAAGCAATGCCAGAGTGAATATGGACCATAAGACATAGCTGCTTAGAGAGGAAATTAAGAAGTGCTGGTTCAGTGCTTTAGAGCTGAACAAGGAAACTGTGCGTGCCGACAGCTTGCACACATTCCAAAGACGACTCGATGACTCAGGCAGTCTATAATGTAAGGAGCCCCTGCGAGTGTAGAACACCTTCCCTCTTACTCTACAAATACAAAATTACAACTATAAATATATATATATATATATATATATATATATATATATATATATATGTTGGAAAGGATCACAATTTTGCGCATGATCAAGTATATTCCTAAGAGTCCACTGGCAAAATGAAACACGATGTTTTCCATATGGCGTCCTAGCTTCGTCTCTTCGATATATATCAACTGACTGTTATATTTCTCTCTTGTGTCTCCCCTGATGATGTGATTATTACACGAAAGTGCACTTGGGAACCTTTCGTGTTTCATTTTCCCCCGTGGACTCATAGGAATATATGTATATATATATATATATATATATATATATATATATATATATATATATATATATATATATATATATATATATATATATATATATATATATATATATATATATATATATATATATATATTATCGCACAAACACACACACATACACGCCTTCACGACTCACGACCATTGACAATGGTGGAAATCGCATAATATAACCTGCGTTTCTCTGGTGCACACCTCAGTGTTGTAATACAACCCCGTCGTACAACATGGCTTAAGACATGACCGAGTTCCTTCTGTCGCTCTAGACGACAACAAAATCACTTTTAAAGGTACGGGAAAAACGTGTTCTTTTTTGTTTTTATTGTTGTTTTTAGTATCTTAAAATAACAACAGTGGGGTAATACAGAACTATGTGGCCTACATACATACATACAAACATGCATACATACGTATGTACATACATACATACATACATACATACATTCATACATACACACTTGTATACATACATACATAAATACATACACGCATACATGAATATACATGTTCTGGGGTTTCGTGGGCTACAGGACCACAGAGCTAAGGGGTTTAATGTTGCATAGGGCATAAAACTATAAATGTATAGGGTTATAGGGCTATAGAGATAAGAGGACTACATGGCCACGGAGTCTAGGGTTGCAAAGGGTCTTAAGGTCTATAGGTCTATTGGACTTTAGTGCTATAGGGCTAAAGAACTCCATGGCTTAGGAGTCTAGGGTTGCATAGGGTTATAGGGCTGTAGGGCCATTGGGTTAACTCAGAGAGAATTCCAGACTAGCAAGAAACGGGAATTCTCACATAAAGGGAACGATAATTGAGTGTTATTAGCTTCACTTATCTTGATTATGATAAGATATCAACAGAGATAACTGACGCTAATCGTGGACGCCAAATGAGAGGTTTAGGTAGACAGGAAGTGACGCAAAAAAGAAAAAAGAAAAATAGACGGAAACGACCAATTGGCGAAAGGGAATTTGGATGGGAAAAAATGAGATAAATTTCAGTAAATTGATCATAGCATTAACACTGTAATAGTGATGCTATACAGAGTGGTAGAACACTATGTAACACTGATATTTTAGAAGGTCCCTGTAGTAGAACTAAAAGAAAGGGGAACAGATGTGTGAAATAGGTGGGAGTCGCCATGAATGAGAAACTAGAATTCAAAGTATAACTGATAAGATAAGATAAGATACCTCTATGTAGCCAGCTTATGAACCAAATGGTATAAAAAAGCAGCTAAGCTCCCTTTTTTTTTTCCGCTACAAAAGAGAGAAGATTAATGATGGGAAAAAAAAAAGAAATGCTTGGTATATAGATAAAGATTGATCAGAATTGATCACCAATACGTCGTACGATGGAAAGAAACGGATTAATCTATATTGATCTCTTTTGTTCTTTCCCCGAACAGCAAAACTGTGGATTATATATTCATCCCTTCCCTTCGTCTGCTTCCTCTCTACCCCATAACTCCTGTTTATCATTTCTTTTTTTCTCTACTGAATAAAAGTCACTTCTACGGTCATCCAATTATGGGAAAGGGAAAAGGAATTGGTCATCATACGTATTGATCATGAAGCAAAAAGATATTTTTAATCGCGCGTGTGTCAGACTTATGGAAAACGACAACACAAAGCGTTGACCAGATTAATTTGTCATAGAAAACGGCAATATAAAGCATTGACCTGATTCATTTCTGTCAAAGAAAACGGCAGCATAAAGCATTGAGCTGATTAATTTATGTCATAGAAAACGGCAACATAAAGCATTGACCTGATTAATTTCTCTGTGTCATAAAAAACGGCAACGTAAAGCATTAACCTGATTAATTTCTTTATTTTTCTATTTTTTTTTTACGTTTTCTTCTTTTCTTTCTTGGCCCTGTGACCCAATATGGCTTTTGACTGAGGTGGTCTATTTTTTTTTTTTTTCATTTCTAGCCCCTGCTACGTAAGTCACTGCATTAAAAAGGCTGAATTTCGAAACCTTCCCAAGGAGAAATTCGAGGCGGAAAAGTTCCGAATTTTACAGCCTATAGAAAACGAGAGAGAGGTACCTGATGCTCTACATTTAAGAACATATTGATTAGAAAACGAGAATTGACATAATCTCTCAATTCAGGGATAAAAAGAGAGTTATTAGATAAGATGATAATACCATAATAACGTATATGTACAAAAAAATAGACATGTCAGAACGTAGAATGAAAAGAGTGCTCAGTGCGCTACCCGGTGAAAGTAGGAAACGTGTATGAGGCAAGGTACAGAGAAAAGTATAAGGAAAGATGATAAATATGTGACCCAAAGCAGCTCAAAGGCGAACCCAGGACTGATAGTGACTTAAAGGAAGTGTGTGTGTGTGTGCGCGCGTGTGTGTGTGTGTGTGTGTGTGTGTGTGTGTGTGTGTGGGTCGAGGGGTTGTTGGAGGGGTTGTTGGGGGGAGGACATAGCGAGTGCCAGCCAACTGGCATGACGCTCGGTGAGCGATTTATGCCACCAACGAGTTAACTGGCAAAACTCATCTCGGGTACACGCCCAGTGGTAGGTGGGTACATACACACACTCTCTCTCTCTCTCTCTCTCTCTCTCTCTCTCTCTCTCTCTCTCTCTCTCTCTCTCTCTCTCTCTCCCACTTTTCAGCACACACACGTCTATATTTTCTTCGTACGCATATTCGCCATTTTCAGCGCTAGCGAGGTAGCGCCGAGAAAGGGTGTGGGAAGGCCTAACACAATGTTTCCTCACCCGTTGCTCCCTTTCACGCAGGTGGCACGCGGGTTGATCAGTGTTGGCACATGACGGCAGCAAGGGGCCAGGGTGTTGTGAGGGTCACTTAAAAGACTTATTCATTATCGGAAAGTGATAATCAGAGCCAAATTCTGAACATGGTGATAGTATTGCTTTGAACAGCATGTTCTTGGAGCTTATTTGGAATATCTCGTGTGATCCTGATTATCTCGGTGGCTGCTAAGTTTCAATCCATTCCCTCTCGTCGGTGAGGGTGAGTGTGATTTTCAGGCAAGGATGTGAGTTATGTCACCGAGGCTGTTTAATCTGATGATGGCTAGGGTGGTAAGGGAGGTAACTGCGATGGTTTTTTGGGGGGAGAGAGGGGGAAGGTTTCCAGTCTTTCAAGGCTTGTGGGGTAAGGGAGGGGTTGAGTCTCTTACAGTTTGCGATCAGTAAGGCGTTGCGTCAGATTCGAGTGAGAAATTGTAGAAGCTGGTTGCTGAGTTTAGGAGAATGTGTGAAAGGAGAAAGTTTAAAGAGTGGATGTGAGTAAAAGCCACATCATTAGGTTTATCAATAGAAAGTGATAGTTAATTGGAGTGTGAGTTTCAGCGGAGAAGACTTGGAGGATGCAAATTGCTTTAGCTACGAAAGGGTGTATATGGCAGCGAATAGAACTCTGGAATTGGAAGGATGGAGTGAAAGAAACTTTGAGTGCTCGCGGCTTGAACATACAGGAAGGTGTGAGACTTGTGCTGGATAGAACACATTGGAACGATTTGATATACAGGGGGACGACATAGGGGTCATTGAGCTAAACCAGGGTGTACAATGCTGTCAGGGGAACCACGGAAAGGTGTGTGAGGACCTGGTTGCTGCATAGGAAGCTCTGCTTTCAGTGTGGCATATCTAACAGCTAGAGGGTGGAGGTGAGCGACTGAGTAAGGCACAAATATAAGCACCAGTTCAGGTGACCTCCATACTGGACTAGCAGATGACCTGGAGAATACAACGTTACCCCACAAGCTGTGACCTGACCTCAAGCCAGGTCCCCTGGGGGTTCCCCCCCCCTCCCCAAAGATGATTAATTTTCCCCTCATTCATAAACCTCGTTGCAAAATTAATCTGTTTTCGAGAGAACTGCTCCCAGTGAAAACGCTGAAGTTTTTTGCATAAAGCTGATCAGACACGTTTCAACAATTTTGCCCTCTCCCTCATCATTTAAGTCATTAGATCCGAAAACAAGGCGATAGGTATTGTAATAAATGAGGTAACTGAATTCCCTGATTTGACAAAAGAAAACATCACTTGCCTCCAAGTCTTAACATCACATCATACGTTTATAACCTCTTTCTTTTATTTACATCCCCCCACACACCCCACACCCACTGTGTCTCACCAATATATGTCTCACCTGAACATTTTCAATCACTTGATATATAAACACCTTGCGTCTTTAATATCTTAAGGTTTGTATCTTATTAGCATATCGGCCTATAGAATTTGCATAATGACATGCACCGTTTAAGCCTATACCTTAGGCAAGTCTATATTCTATCAGTCCTTTGAAGTCAGCCTCTTGGCCGAGAAAACTGTGTCTTTATATCATATTATCAATGATGTCACCCCACCGAAAATGCTTTAGCAGTTGACAGATGTTTCCCCTGAAGACGAACCACTTTGGATCACAATTGCTTTCTTTAATATCACCTTTATTGAGTGACCTTGTCAGTATGCAAGGGTCTTTGGATCCTATACACCACTACGCAGGGCTGAAGACACACCTGATGTCTTCGTCGTCAAATGTAATGCATCTAATCCATGAGTGAGATTATTCTTTCCGTCTCATGTAGTCATAAGTTCCAAGTTCAATCTTCACTGCTGATCATACATGACGTCTTGAAAGGGATTCAGTCTTCACTGCTGATCATACATGACGTCTTGAAAGGGATTCAGTCTTCACTGCTGATCATACATGACGTCTTGAAAGGGATTCAGTCTTCACTGCTGATCATACATAACGTCTTGAAAGGGATTCAGTCTTCACTGCTGATCATACATAACGTCTTGAAAGGGAATGGTGTCCTAAATCTTTTTCCCTTTATACAGATCGTCAAAGTCCTTTGCTAGTCGTGACGATCTCAATCCTCTTTTTGTTCACCCATTCTGATTCGAATATCATAGTTATGCAAAGCACTTAGGGTTGGAGAGTGGTCAAGGAGGGCGAATCGTCTGCTGGCAAAATGTTCGAATCCCATTCAAGTATATGGTTAGGGGTCCTTCTCAGGTTACTGCCCGTGTCCTGCAGTGGGCCAAATTGAGGATAGGATTCTCAAGTTTGGTCGACTCAGAGACACAAGGTACTTACAGAGAAGGTCTACAGGAGGGTAACAAAGACGGTAGGAGAATCTATAGAAAGCTTGAGGTACAGGGAGAGGTTAGAGGCCTTGAATTTGTCCCATATGGAAGAGAGAAGTGTAAGGAGAGGGATTAGACCACTAGCCTTTTTCACGTTTTCAAACCAATTTCACCTCGTCGATCATGAACAATTCTTGGAAATGATTAAAAACAGAAGAACCAGAGGCCATTGCATAGAATTAAGCACAGAAAAGAAAAACGACTCTTGGGGAAGATATAAAGAAGTACTTGCGTAGCTTATAAGTTTGTAGATGAATGGAATAAACTTAGCAATAAAATTGTGAATGCGGACAGCATACAGAAGTTTGGACAGATGTATGAGAGTAGAGAAAGTTTAGGGGATGATGTGGAAGTGGGGGCTCCTCCACCAGTGTTAAGTACTCGCTTCCCCTCACAGTACAGATGGGTAATTACACACACACACACACACACACACACACACACACACACACACACACACACACACACACACACACACACACACACACACACACGTCACATATGTGGAGTGCAGCTCTAAAGATACATAAACTCAGTAAAAGGGTATACTCAACTATATGGGGAGAGAACCAGGAATAGATGATGTGATATAACGTATACCCTTAACTCTAGCTGGGTATAATCGTTTAAGATATCTCGGACGAAAGGTTGTAAAGTCTTGGACGAGTGGTCAGGAAATCTCGGACGAATAGCCAAGAATTCTGGGACGGATAGCCTAAAAATCTTGGACAAGTAGCCAAAATTATGAAAAAAATAGCCAAAAAGATTTTGAGCAAATAGCCAAAAATTTGGCACAAATAGCCCCAAAAAGTAAATCTTGGACGAACTGCCACAAAATCTTGGACGAACTGCCACATAATCTTAGACGAACTGCTACATAATTTTGGACGAACTGCCACATAATCTTGGACGAACTGCCACATAATCTTGGACGAACTGCTACATAATCTTGGACGAACTGCTACATAACCTTGGACGAATACCTCGGATCTGGAAACCATCATTTTCTCACCCCCCACTCCACCCTGAGACCGAATAACCTCCTTACAAGGAAGTAACGTTTTCCAATAACGTTCATACGAACGGTTTCGCCTCCATAACGTTTGTTCTCCCCCACCCCCCACGCCCCACCTAAACCCCCCCCCAAAAAAAAAAAAATAAATAACACTTGTTTACACCACGACCAACGTTTCCAAACAACCTCCCTCCGTACAAGGGGAGTATAACGTTTTCCAATAACGTTTCATACGAATGGTTTCGCCTCCATAACGTTTTTTTTTTTTTCCTCCACCCTCCCCCCCTCCATAACGTTTTTTTTTCCTCCACCCTCCCCCCCTCCATAACGTTTTTTTTCCTCCCCCCCTCCATAACGTTTTTTTTTCCTCCACCCCCCCCCCCCCCCCACACACACACACCCTCCACAAGACGTTTGTTTACACCACGGCCAACGTTTCCAAACACACGTTCTGGCTCGCCCTGCATTTCCCGGGCACACTTCTGCGTCCCGTGGGCGTATGCGCCATTTGCGTGGTCGTCATGAATTTCCAATGAAATCCCAAGCCCTGTGGACTTTAAATGCATTTTGTCACTGGCGATGATTATTGCCGGCACTTACGTTATAAACCCATTTTTTGGCGATGATTATTGCCAACGCTTACGTTAATGTTTCTGAATGATGACATAATAAGTGGAAGTTTTATGAGATTTTTCGACGTTTAATTATCTCCAAATCTTTGCAAGATTTGCCAATATGTGTTTAGCATGTGAGGAGGCAATGAGAGAATTTTGTCGTTTTGATTTTTTTATATTATCAATTGAAGTGTGATATCACTTCTCATGTGATATAATTTCGTTGTATATCAGCTGACTTATATTTTTTTCTTGTATCTCCCTTGAGAACTTATCGTGTTTCATTTTCCCCGTGGACTCATAGAAATATATATATATATATATATATATATATATATATATATATATATATATATATATATATATATATATGATATATATGTTTCATGTGTGGTGGGGTGGCGACGGGAAGAGATGAAGGCAGCAAGTATGAATTTGTACATGTGTATATATGTATATCTCTGTGTATGTATATGTATGTATATGTTGAAATGTATATGTATGTATATGTGCATGTATGGGCGTTTATGTATATACTTGTGTATGTGGGTGGGTTGGGCCATTCTTCGTCTGTTTCCTTGCGCTACCTCGCTGACGCGGGAGGCGGCGATTAAGTATAATAATACATGAATAAATAGATACATATCAGTTTTACTGTTACAGGCAAATGATCAAGACAGACATATGAGAAACAAGTAATCATTAGATAGAAAAGAAAACAAATTTCTATTAGCAGTTTGTGTGCACAAACCAGACAAAGTAGAAGAGCGAGTGAGGACTGCTCATGGCTCAGCTGTTCATTCTCGCTAGGAACCCACAGTCACGGATCCTCTTTTGCCACAACCGATGTCATTGATAAGTCAGTTTCTTTCTTTTTTTTCTCTCTCTTTCTCTTTTCAGGACAGAGAGAAACAGCAGAGAAGTTAAAGAATGAGAGAGTTTGGAAAAGAGAGATTTATATCACAGTCTATCAAATGCTTTGGAGGCTTAGAGGGGACATGACACTTAAAGTGGTGTTGTATTGTAGTAGTGTCCGATCCTACATATGCAGTGTCTGATCTTGCATTTATGGTGTCTGATCTTACACTTGTGGTGTTTGATCCTACTCTTGCAGTGTCTGATCCTACTCTTGTAGTGTCTGAGCCTACATTTGTAGTGTCTGATCCTACACTTGTAGTGTCTTATCCTACACTTGTCGTGTCTAATCCTACATTTGCAGTGTCTGATCCTACACCTCTAGTGTCTGATCCTACTCCTGTAGTGTCTGATCCTACAATATAGGTGTCCGTGAACACACTTGTAGTCTCTGATCCTTCATCGCTTTCTTTGAAATGATCAAATTAGAAATCAGTAAAGACCTTTTCTGTTGAAAAATCTTGCCCGATACCGTTAAGGTAGCAGAGCGAGGGATGACTATTTCATACACACCATGAATTGTATCACTTTGATAAAGTCGAGGCATCCAATGTTCAGATCAAAAGCTACGTTTTAAGGAGCTAAAAAAAGATAAAAAAAAAAAAAATGATCATTCCATATTCATTACATGTCGAAACCCACCTTTGAATACAGTTCGTATATTTTCGAAACAGATGAGGTTTCAGTGGCTGCCATGAGTGTCGATGAAGATATTACGAATCTCTTTCTTTTGTTTTTTTCCCTCGAAACAATTGTGAGGTTTTATCGTTGTCAAGGGGATTGGATGTCATTATTCTCGTTTAAGATCCACTTCTTTACCTTTTTTTCCGATCCAAAACAACTGTGAAGAGGGAAGTACAGAAGAGGACAAGTGGTTGTTCTCGACCACACAAACCACGTCCGAATGAAACACCTTTACAGAAAAGACGACCCAAGAAAGAAAAAACAAAAACAAAAACCACATTCAATCTAATTCGTCAGAGGCTACAAGAAAAATAGCCTGAATAAAAAAAAAACAACAGATATTTCTACGAGAACGAAGGATGAAAAAGAAAGAAAGAAACATTTCTAGCAAAGCAGTTAACATATATGTTAGAGGAGATATCCACAAAAAAAAAAAAAGATATGACTCCAGTTTAATGACGTGCGATCCCAAACCCCCAGATACTACAGAATAAACCCCCGAAGACATGGCCAGGTACGTGATAGGTAAGGTTGGGGGGGGTTGATGAGAGACTCCAGCACTCATAAATAAATCTTAAAAGAGACCTGGAATTTTCAAGGAATTGCCCGCTATCCAAGATCGGTGGATCATTTATAGCCCTGGGAGGGGAATTACACACACACACACACACACACACACACACACACACGCACAAGGGGCGATCAATAAACAAGTGGTGAAAGACGAACAGAGATAAACTAACCCACGAAAATGAGAAACCAGAAAAAAATAAATCACAACTTTGTGCTTACAAGAAGAATTTTTTGATCCCTGACTACAAATTAGATTTTGCATGGGTTATAAGACTATGAAGTAGAACATGATTAGTTCCCTGGCAAAGATTATCGATCGAAAGGAATGGCCAATGAACAGCGAGCGAAAGGCCCGAGACAGCTTTGAGTATTCATGAAGATTCTCAATAACACTTGACAATTATACTTTATAATCTTAATATACAAACAGCCAGACCCAACAGATAGATGGAACACCTCCTTAGAAAAAGATAGAAAAAGACACTTAGATATCCGTTAAGGGAGGTGGGAAGGTGGGGAGGAGAAAGGTGGAGAAAAAGACACTTAGATATCCGTTAAGGGAGGTGGAAAGGTGGGGAGGAGAAAGGTGGTGGTTGAGGGAGAATGAACTGGACCGGCAATAACAAACCCACCCCTCCCGAAGCGGTTCGAACTTAGCGTGTCGGTGTCTCATGAAGCTCCGTGTGCCACCAGGGGAGATTGTGATGAACTCCAATATTTATAAACTTTCCTATTTGCCTAATTCACGACTCCTTGTCACGATCCGAGGGGTAGATACAGAGAGTTCCTTCTCTCACCACCCCCCAATAACCCTCCCCCCCTTCCTTGGATTTATTTATTGAGCTGCTGTTTCAAGCGCGTCTCATTTGTAAGCGAGGGATGTAGAAAGGGAGACTTTGGTTCGAAGGAAGGAAAGAAATAGGCTGTGTAATTGGTTCGAGACGGTACCTTATTTTTAAATTGGGCTCTGCGTTATAATCGGAAGGGTCATCATCGCCTCCCTATTTGCAATAGCTAAATTGAATGGATGTGATTTGTACTTAGTAAATGGAATTGTGTGCGTCCAGCTCAATGTGGCTTTAAAAAGGTTAGTGCTTGCTTGACATTTGCTTTCCACTGTAAATATCTTCAGTAAAAGCAGCAAAAACTATGATGTTTGTTTATATATATATATATATATATATATACATCCCTGGGGATAGGGGAGAAAGAGTACTTCCCACGTATTCCCTGCGTGTCGAAGGCGACTAAAATGGGAGGGAGCGGGTGGCTGGAAATCCTCCCCTCTCTTTTTTTTTTTTTGATTTTCCAAAAGAAGGAACAGAGAAGGGGGCCAGGTGAGGATATTCCCTCAAAGGCCCAGTCCTTTGTTCTTAACGCTACCTCGCTGATGAGGTGTATATATATATATATATATATATATATATATATATATATATATATACACACACACACTGGAATGACACAACACAGACCACCGCCCTCCCAACTCAGTCTTAAACTCCATCCCACCTGTCTTATACCCACATTCAGAGCTGGAGTAACACTGAGATGTGACGCTGAGGACAAGCCAACACTAAGGACAAGACAACACTGAGGACAAAGTAACACTGAGGACAAAGTAACACTGAGGACAAGCCAACACTGAGGACAAGCCAACACTGAGGACAAGCCAACACTGAGGACAAGCCAACACTGAGGACAAGCCAACACTGAGGACAAGCCAACACTGAAGACAAAACAACATTGAGGACAAAGTGACACTGAAAACAAGCCAACCCTGAGGACAAGCCAGGCAGGCAAGCAGGTAGGAGGAGAGAAGGAGGAGGAAGAGGAGGAGGAGGTGGTGGTGGTGGCGGGGACCTCCTTGGCCTGAAGGAGTTCATGTGATATCTTGCGGGGTCGTGAACTTATCTCCGGCGGGAGACCCCATGACAGCTTGGGTCGTCTGGCCAGAGAGCCTCCTGGTAGCTGCTGTCAAAAGCTTTATACCACACCTCCTCAATATATATTTTTCATTCTCCCCGAATTCTATTTCTATTTTGCGTCCAGTTCTATTTCTATTCTTGCCTGGTTCTACTTACATTCTTGTCTATTTCTATTTCTGTTCTTGTCTGATTCTTTTCCCTTTCTTGTCTAATCGCATTTTTATTCTTCTCTGATTCTATTTCAATTCTTGTCCAATTCTATATCCATTCTTCTCCAGTTCTATTTCTAATCTTGTATAATTCTATATATCTATTCTTGTCAAACTATATTTCTATTCTTGCCTAATTCTTTTTCTATTCTTGTCCGATTCTATTTCTATTTTTGTCTATTTCCACTTCTGTTCTTGTCATATTTTGTTTCTATTCGTGACCAATGTTATTTCTATTCTTGTCTATTTCTACTTCTATTCTTGTCAAATTCTGTTTTAATTCTTGGCCAATTTCATTTCTATTCTTTTCTTATTTTGTTTGTTGAATTCCATTTCTATTCTTCTAAATATATATTCATCTTTTCAGTCACATACAAATACTTTTGTTTCTCTTTAAGTATTTCTCACACACACATTCATGAAAGCAAACACCTGATCCGCACACATCTTCTACCATTCCATAAACTACACTGCTCCTCCACACTCTGAAACTCTGGACATGCCACAACCTTCTCAATCACAGTTTTCCCACACAACCCGCCAGATACACTCAACATACCATAACATTAACTTTTTTCCACTTTTGCCCTTTGTACACTAGCACGATAAAGGTATTCTACCGTCCTTCACGTACCTCTCCAAGAGCTATATATACTTTATAATGCCCAGCCAACCAACCAACAACATAGTCACCTCCCTTCTTGAGAAGTCAACCGTAATCCCATCCGCTCTGGCCGCCTTGCCACACTTCATCTTACGCAAGATTTTCACTACCCCTCTCTTTTCACTATTCTACTTGCAAGTTTCCTTACTCTCTCACTTCGCATACCTCCCCGACCCAAAGACCCTGCATATATATATATATATATATATATATATATATATATATATATATATATATATATATATATATATACATTTTTCATACTATTTGCCATTTCCCGTGTTAGCGAGGTAGCGTTAAGAACAGAGAACTGGGCCTTAGAGGGAAATATCCTCACCTGACCCCTTATCTGTTCCTTCTTTTGGAAAATTAAAAAAAAAAAAACAAGAGAGGGGAGGATTTCCAGCCACCTGCTCCCTCCCCTTTTAGTCGCCTTCTACGACATGCAGGGAATACGTGGGAAGTATTCTTTCTCCCCTATCCCCAGGGATATATATATATATATATATATATATATATATATATATATATATATATATATATATATATATATATATACTCTTTTCTAGAAAATATGACAATAGAGAACAGAATCGTAGCACTGGGAACTCAAGCGTTGAAATACACAGCTATGCTTCCGGGAGCTCAAAAACCTGTGATAAAGAAGCGTTTTCATGGCAACTCAAAAAAGCTAAAGAGCCATTTTTTCTGGAAGCTCAGAAAGCTAAAGTAATGAGACTTTTTTTTTTCTTTGTTCCTGGAAACTCATGCACCATGTCCCATGTAACGTGCTTTGCTTTGACGGAAGGGACACAGTTTCTTGTAATGGCAAGCGAGGGAAACTCGAAACGCCTCTTTGGAACTCTATTTTGAAATGTCTCGAAATACGAAATTGTCTCGAGGTACGAAATGTCTCAAAATACGAAATTGTCTCGAGATACGAAATGTCTCAAAATACGAAATTGTCTCGAGATACGAAATGTCTCGAAATACGAAATGTCTCGAGATACGAGATGTCTCGACATACGAAATTGTCTCGAGGTACGAAACGTCTCGAAATCCGCTATTCGTAACGGGAATAGATCCTCGTCTGTGATGTTAATCTTCCGATTCATTGATAAGGCTGCTTTAATAATCCACCAGCCAGTAATAGATATTAATTAATCT
Organism: Panulirus ornatus; assembly: GCF_036320965.1. Lineage (NCBI taxonomy): Eukaryota > Metazoa > Arthropoda > Malacostraca > Decapoda > Palinuridae > Panulirus > Panulirus ornatus. The sequence continues at coordinate 56,343,402 of NC_092233.1, forward strand.
GATATAGCAACCCTATAACCAGCCAGCTAAGATATCAAAGGGATATATATATATATATATATATATATATATATATATATATATATATATATATATATATATATATATATATATCATATAACATACAAAGCTCCAACAGCCAGGATCGAACCTGGGACCGCTTGTGCATATAGATAGATAGATAGATAGATAGAGAAATAATTGTTGTTGCCCTGAATACAGGGCAAAGATCTTGGCGTGTCTAACGCCAGGAAACACTCGGAGGAACTCCTCATGTTTTTAAGTAACAGTAAAACTCAAACATGAAGACGAGGCTGCCCCAAGCTATGCGTCCACGGCTGACGATAATCTCTCTTATCTTTTATCTATACAATGTACAACGACCTACATCCCTTTACTGTAGGTTTTTAATTGTGAAGTTGTGAGAGAGAGACGCTCGTCACTATATCTCTCATCGTCCATCCTAGGAGTAGAATATAGGTGGATCATATCACACCGTAAATATGTGATGGATTTTAAGCCAAATTCGAGGGACGGGAATGATTCACTGAGGCGCAGAGTGAATATATATGATATACGTATGATTAGGGACATATTGATGATGATGGATAAGTACGGGGAGGGGTTTACCAGAAGGGGAGTTTATCTAAATGGATACTTCGGGGGGTGGAGGGAAGTAGAGTGGATCACTCCCCGAACCTTGGAGAGGGTAGGGCAGGTCGCTTAATGAGGCTGTGGGGAGAGGAGGTCAAGGTGCTTGATGAAGCTTGGGGAGAGGAGGTCAAGGTGCTTGATGAAGCTTGGGGAGAGGAGGTCAAGGTGCTTGATGAAGCTTGGGGGAGAGCAGGTCAAGCCACTTATTGAAGCTGGGGGAGGTCAGGCCAGGTCACTTTCGGAAGCGAGGGAGAGCAGGCCAGGTCACTTTCGGAAGCTGGGGAGAGTAGGTTAGGTCACCCACTGAAGCTTAAGGAAAACAGACCAGGTCACTTGTTCAAGCTTTGGAGGAAGAGACCAGGTCACTTTCAGAAGCTTTGGGGGGGAAAGTAGGCCAGGTCACCTCCACAAGCTTTGAAGCGCAGGGCTAGGTCAAACGAGCAGGATCGATGGTCACTCCCGGAAGTATGACAGAGCTTAGGTCACAGGTCAGGTGGACATTAAGATGTTCTCGTTGTTGTATGACGTTGAATAGCCCCATCCCAAGTCAACTCAGAGGAACTGCCATGGACGTAGCCACAAATGGTGGAGACACTTTTCCCTCTCCGACGTGTGTGTGGATACGAGGCGTTGCAGTGTGTCTTGTGAGACTAGACTGTGTGTGAATGCACCGCGTCTTGTCCAACCATCGGATGAGCCAATGCCTTAAACGCCAGTCAATCTGAATAGCAATCATTAATATCCTACGTTGATTGGCATGCGATTATCCTACTTAGGAGTCGTAATTCCCTTTTCTCGCATACGTGGCAGAGTGTTAGGTAGGATCGTACAGGGGTGTGAACTCCATATGGAAAGAGGTTACTTTCGGGGGATCCCTTCCTACTGATGGCGTTTGAACGCCAGGGGGATCGTGCGCCAGAGTTTGCTTGGCAGTAAACTGAAGCCGACTGGCTGGCGAACACAGAGCAGAGAGGAAAATAAATGCGCTTCGTGCTTCCTTCATTTCCATGTTTGAATATGTACAAAGTGAGGGAGAGGAGAGGGGCGAATATGGAACTAGGTGATCTCTCCACTACTTAGACGTCAAATAGATCTCCCCATCACGATCAAAGAGGAATGAAATCTCCCCATCACTACCAAACAACAGTAGAATCTCTCCATCACTACCAGACAACAGTAGAATCTCCCCATCACTACCAGACAACAGTAGAATCTCTCCATCACTACCAGACAACAGTAGAATCTCCCCATCACTACCAGACAACAGTAGAATCTCACCATCACTACCAGACAACAGTAGAATCTCCCCATCACCACCAGACAACAGTAGAATCTCACCATCACTACCAGGTGAAGGATCTTTCCCAGACACAACAAGATAATCTCTTACCACAAACAGACCCTCCACCTCCCTCCCCAGCCACCACATTTGCACCACACTTAAGACGTCTCCCGTCAAGACGTAACATCTGCCCTCGACATCGTAATAGGCTCCCTCCCACCCACTATCCTGCCATCACTATGAACCATACACTCCTCCTCCATCACAGGTAAGCCCCTGGAGGTCACAATTCCACCTTCCCGCAAAGTCTCCTTCCATCACCACCTTAGCTCTGCACGCTCGTAACCTCTCCCTCCCACTGCACGTTCGTAATGTCTCCCTCCCACTGCACGTTCGTAACCTCTCCCTCCCACTGCTCGTTCGTAACTTCTCCCTCCCACTGCTCGTTCGTAACTCCTCCCTCCCACCGCACGTTCGTAGAGTCTCCCTCCCACTGCACGTTCGTAGAGTCTCCCTCCCACTGCACGTTCGTAACTTCTCTCTCCCACTGCACGTTCATAACCTTTCCCTCCCACTGCTCGTTCGTAATCTCTCCCTCCCACTGCTCGTTCGTAACTCCTCCCTCCCACTGCACGTTCGTAATGTCTCCCTCCCACTGCACGTTCGTAACCTCTCTCTCCCACTGCATCTCCTCCATCGTCTAATTCTTATGGCCCTACCACTCAGTCGCCCTCCATCTCGAAATCCATACCCTTCCGGTGTCCTTCCTCCATCACCCTTGCTGTACACACACACACACACACACACACACACACACACACACACACACACACACACACACACACACACACACACACACCATCGCGCATCCTACACGTCATCATCCCGTGGCGCCCTTCGCGTCTTGGCCTCGTCAGGAGGCGGTAGTCGGAGGGTGAGGAGGGGAGGTGTTCCTTCCCTACCAGCCCTCCGTCAGCGGGTGGCTCAACCCAAACTGGATATTGTAGCGGTCAGACAAACGTCTCCTTGACGGCTCCATCAGTACCATTATCTGACTCTTCCTCCACCTCTCCTTTCATTCATCTTCCCCTCCTTCTCTCTTCCTCCTCCTCCTCTCCTCCTCTCCTCCTCTTATTCGTCCTTCCCTTCCGCTGTGGTAGGTAGCTGCAGTTGTATCTAATCCCGAAGGATTATACTCCAGTGAGACAAGGCGGGGTTTTCACCCAAGTGGGGTGGGTGGGGTTTGGAAAGGAGGGACATGTCTTGCCAGAGGCGACTCTCTCTCTCTCTACCCTCCCTCCTCTCTCCCTCCCTCCCGCAGTGGGCGGAGGGAGGGAGTCGAAGGCCTGTATGCGGGTTTGATGCAAATATAGACAATACATCAGAAGCGACTCGGAATTTCTTCCGCTCCTCCTATACTACCGGAGACTTCAGCGAAAACGGCTATAAATCTATATACTGCCATTTTCTGATCGACGACCCGATTCCATTTTCTTCCCTCCCCCACACCCCAAGAGTTCCTTTTTCGCGCCGTTTGACCGACGCTTTTCAAAAGAGGGACGAATAAACTACGTGGAATATTTATGTTACATTTAAATCTAATCGTGAATGAAGTCGGCCGACGTTTCAAAAAAGGTTGGCGTTTCTTCTTCTAAGTCGAGAAAGAAAGGGGTTGATTTATCGGCAAATGCGAGTGTGTGTGTGTGTGTGTGTTGGGGGGGGTTGGTGGAGAAGTTGCTGGATGACGAGACGTACCTCTTTAAAGATCACGGTTAAGGGCAGATGCAACGGCAGAACAACCGTAGTGGACGTCGCAAAATCAGCAGCCAACAGTGCTAAGTCGACTGGCGAGTTTCTGTCCTATGTGGTTCACCTCTCTCTCTCTCTCTCTCTCTCTCTCTCTCTCTCTCTCTCTCTCTCTCTCTCTCTCTCTCTCTCTCTCTCTCTCTCTCTTTTTCTCTCTCTATTTCTCTCTCTCTCTCTCTCTCTCTCTCTCTCTCTCTCTCTCTCTCTCTCTCTCTCTCTCTCTCTCTCTCTCTCTCTCGAACGCGCTAAATGGCATTGAAAAAAGAACAAAACATCCAAGGCGACTCTCTGTAAACATTTCCATAGCTCACCCCCCGACAAATCCAAATCCTGTAGTACCTCTGCAATTTTTTTGTGTGTGTGTGTGTGTGATCTGGCAGCCAGCCAGTCTGTGTGGCGAATCCTTTCTCTTCCTCTATTTTTTTTCTCTCTCTTTTTTTCGCACTAACAGCACCATGGTATGTTCTGGGAAATGTGGTAATTTCTACAAAAAAAAAAAAAAGAGAAACGAGTGAGTCTGTCGATGTGTGTGTGTGTGTGTGTGTGTGTGTGTGTGTGTGTGTGTGTGTGTGTGGGAGGAATAATTAATGTGGAAAAATCATAATTTATAAGCACACACACACACACACACACACACACACACACACACACACACACACACACACACACTGCACTGCAGTATATATATATATATATATATATATATATATATATATATATATATATATATATATATATATATATATATATATATTTGTTAGCTTCTGAAGAGTTACGTCTCCAACTCTCATTGTTTTCCTAACTCCAGGGTGATGTTGTTTACTAATCAATAACAAATGCATTTAAAAAGATTTAATGATAAACAGGGATTGGAAAAGACAGATAGGAGAAGCTACAGATACAGGAAAGCTGTAAGGAATGAGAAGAGAAGAAGAAAAAAAGAAAGATAATAAGAACACAAATTGATTTTAGATAGAAAAAAAAAATGGAGCGAATGAGAAATGAAAGTCGTAGTAAAGAAAATGGGAAGGTTGAGGAATACGAAATGACGTGAAGAAAACAGAAGGACTGACAAGACAGGTTGAGATGAAGTCGTCAGAGTAGGAAATGATTTAACGATACATGAGTGAGTTTGAACACACACACACACACACACACACACACACACACACACACACACACACACACACGAGCAGCGCCGATGGAAAGGGTGGAGAGGGGATGGACCTGGAACTCCAGACTTCGCCAATTAGAACTTTGACAGGAGACTTCTGCCCCTCAACACCTGGAATACAGTTGAGTCCAGTGGAGAAACGGCTAAAATAAACTTACCCGAAACAAACTTGTTTGTAATGAGATGTCAGAAGAACGGAGAAGTGCAGTCCCTCTCTCTCTCTCTCTCTCTCTCTCTCTCTCAGATGACATTTTGGATAAGGTGCGACGCTCGGCTGTCCGAACCGTCGCATTCGAAACGCGTTTTGGTAGAGGTTCGACGCTTGGCTTTTCGGATCGTCGTCTCGAAGTCAATTTTGGAAGAGGTTCGACGCCCGGCTGTTCGAACCGTCACGTTTGAAACTCATTTTGGGAAGGTCCGGCGTTAGGCTGTTCGAATCTTCGCTTCGAATGATATTTCAGAATAGGTTCGACGCTCGGCTTTTCGAACCGTCGCATTCGAGACATTTTGGGGAAGGTCCGACACTCGGCTATTCGAACCGTCACATTTGCAACTCAATTTTGAGGCGAAGGTTCGACGTTAGGCTGTTCGAATCATCGTTTCGAAACATATTTTGGACGAGTCGACACAGCTAGAGGCCATTCAAGCCATTTGGATGTTGTCACAGCCTAAATTCCCATATAACTAAACTCGTCAAAGGATCAAGTACGTAAATGCTAGACTAGGATGGTCTACAACGTAATTAATGAGGGCTATAATGCTGAGTCGTCTCCTTCAGTCAAAACATGATGACAGTGTCGGAAGGATCAATGTAGATATGTTGTATAACACATTCTCAAAAGACGTAGAAATAGTCAATTTTTTTTTTTTTCTTCATTTTTACTCAGAAAGTCAATTCCTTTTTGATTTATTCATATTTACACTAAGAGTAGTTTGTATGAAGGAGTCCTGGTGTTACCCAAGACTTTTTTGTTTTTTCAAAGGCTCCTGCATCCTAAGGCTGCGCTACTTCTTGCAGTAGGGAAACGTGGATGCCTTTAGAGTGAGATTCCGGAGGTAATCGTATGATAAACGCATTCCCCTTAGAGGCATTTTTGTGGTCGAGGGAGCAAAGACCCTTAAGTACGACGGCACGACCCTTAAGCACGACGATACGACCCTTGAGCACGAGGACGAAACCCCCGGCACGACGGTAAGGCCCTTAGCACGACGGCAAACCCCTTAAAGTAACCGGCGGGGACACCTTGAGCCCGAGTACGACCCTTTAGACGACGGTACGACCCTTGACACGAGGTACGGGCCCTTGAGCACGACGGTACGACCCTTGAGACCGATCACACCTTTTAACACGACGGTACGACCCTTTAACACGACGGTACGACCCTTGAGCACGACGGGACGACCCTTGAGCACGATGGCACGACCCTTTTTAGCCTTAGGGGGGGAAAATTAATTTAAATTAAACGGGGGTGTACGGGGGGTTTGGGGGGAGAGTAAGGGGGGGTTTTGAGGAAGGGGGGGGCAAATTTCTTTGACCCCGGGTTGGGGGGAAAAAAGGGGCCCCCTTTAGCACCGGTTTCGACCCTTGAGCACGACGGTTAACGACCACCCCTTTAGACGACGGACGACCCTTGAGCACGATGGCACACCTTTTAGCACGAGGGACGACCCTTTAGCCCCGAAAGGGACAAACCCCTTTAGCACGAGACCACCTAGGAAAACGACGGTACGACCCTTGACCCCGACGTACGACCCTTGAGCAAAGACGGTACGACCCTTGACACGAGGACACCCTTGAGACGAGGTAAGCCCTTGACACACGGGGACGACCCCTTTAGCACGACGGTCAAACCCCCGAACGGACGACCCCACAACACGTTTGGGACGAGGACGAAACCCCCGAGCACGATGGCACGACCTTTTTGCACGATGGACGACCCTTTTAGCCACACGAAAAGGACAAACCCCCGAAACACGAGGTAACCCACACTGGAGGCCCGACCGACGGTTTCGACCCTTTGGGAGGCCACCGGACGATTCGGGCCCTTTAAAAAAAGACGGTAAGGGCCCTTTAAAAAAAGACGGGACGGGCCCTTGACACCCAGGTCGGCCCTTGAATCGTTTGTTATAAAAGTTATGATACTTTGGTGTTAGGCCCTTTTTTTTACCCTTGTGTTTTCCGTTATTAGTACAGCCACCAATTCTTGATGAAAAAAATATATAATATATTTTCTATTTCTTTCTTTTTTTTTTTTTATACATAATCGTCGTTTCCTGCATTGGCAAGGTATCGCTAAGAATTGATAAAGAAATGTCACGCATCCGCTCACGGCCATTCTCTAGCTGTCATGTGTAATGCACCGAAACCACAGCTCCCTCTCCATAACCAGGACCCTCGCGCCTTTTCATGGTTTATCCGGGACGCTTCACACGCCCTGGTTCAGTCCCTTGATAGCACATCGACCCCTGTGTACCACATCGTTCCATTTCATTCTATCCTGTGCATGCCTCTCACCGTCCTGCGCGTTCTGACACCGAACGCTCAAATTCTTTTTCACTCCATCCTTCCATATCCAATTTGGTCTCCCAGTTCTCCTTGTTCCCACCACTTTAGTCGCATTCCTTTGTGTCAACCTTTCCTCATTCATTTTGTTCGTATGTCCAAATTACTTCATCGTAACCTCTTCAGCTCTCTCAGCCAAGCTCTTTTTATTACAACACCAATCTGTTACCTTAAATTGTTCTCAAACATTTCATTACTGTCACATCTACCCTCCACCGCACAGCTTTCTATAGCCCATGACTCGCTTTCATGTAATATTCTTGGAACTACAATACCTTGAAACATGCCCATCTTTGCCCTTCTAGATAACATTCTCTTTTTCCACACATTCTTCAGCGCTCCCAGAACCCTCGCCCCCTCACCCACCCTATGACTCACTTCCGCTTCCATGGCTCCATTTGCTGACCTGTCCCTCAACCTTGTTGAACCTAATAGCCTTGCTTTAATTCACAATTACTCTCACCTTCCTCCATTCACACACTCTTCCAAAGTCAGTCGCCCACTTTCGCGGTGCCATCAGTGCTTTAACATCACGAAACAGCAACTGACTCACTTCCCAGACCCTCTCACCCTCTACAGACTGCAAGCTCACCCTTCCCCCCCTCTCACCAAGACCCACACAAATGATTACTTCACCATCCCATCCTTAGACAAAATGAACAACCATGGTGATACACACACACACACACACACACACACACACACACACACACACACACACACACATATACATATATATATCCTTGAATTGATTATGGTAAGAGAAGGATTTACTGATATCCACGAGAAGGTATTTCTGGGAACAGAAGATGACTCAGTGCTGATGAAGACAGACTATTGAGGGCTCCTATAGAACACGGGAAAACAAATACTTCAAGAAGAAAATGCTCTGTGGAATGAGTGAGTGTGAGGTGTGAGTGAAAGGAGAGAGAGAGAGTGCTTTCCCCTGATTTTTATCAGGAGCTACACTAAAATTTCGGCCTAGAATGAGGGGGGGGTTAAGGAGGAGAGAAATGGTGGTTCGAGACGAGTCAGTCAGTCTGTGGCCTCCACTGATCTAGTGGAAGCCTCGTTGGGCTCAGTAAGTCTGGTGGGGCCTTGAAGGTAATCCAGAGGAAGGTGTCTGAGTGGGGAAAGGGAGGAGGCTGATTGGTTCATGTGAAATAACAAGCGCATGGATGGAAGTCTAAAGGGGAGATGTGCGTGTGTGTGTGTGTGTGTGTGAGAGAGAGAGAGAGAGAGAGAGAGAGAGAGAGAGAGAGAGAGAGAGAGAGAGAGAGAGAGAGATAATAAAGAGGGGAGGAATCTATCGCCTAAATGATAGATTAGCTTTTGAAGAAGCCGTCTGGGAGTAGACTAAGGCACGCTTGCATTACCGATAACCCCCGAATCATTCCCTAATGACCCTTCTTCTCCTCCATGATGGGTGCTTAACTGGGACCCCCTGGCCCACTGGCGAATGAAAAGCCAGGAGACCGAAAGGGTGAAAAATGAGAGACATTTCAAAGCGGAGCGATTCTAACTTGGCGACCCGAGCGGAGGGGGGGAAGGTGATCATATCAGTCCCTGAGAGGCTTGGAGCCTAGAGCCATCCCTCACCCTTGCCATCATGCGACCCGTGTCTCTGAGAGCTATTCATCACCTTCCCAGCGTCCTGGAGGGCGCAGCTTCGCCTCCTCTCAATAACCAGGAGCGAATTGGGCCGACCTGGACAGCTGGAGGCGAGAGAGTGTGTGTGTGTGTGTGTGGCGCGCGTCTCCGACCCCGTTTTCATATTCCGGGACGAGTCGGTGAGACGCCTTCAACTCTGCTGCTGCGATCTCGTTTTCTTCTTGCAGAATTCCAGAGGGGGGGAAAAATATTGCCGTCTTTTACTCCATATGATATACCTATTGACACATATAGTTATTTGACCATTAGATCTCGTCTTGAGGGAACCCCGGCAATACACAGCACGGAACTATAATATCTGAAGTACGGGATATCGACAGTATTTTCACCTCCAAGGGAAAAAGCAATTTGACTGGAAGAGTTGGAATTCGTCACTCCAAAATGGCACCTCGAAGCAGTCCATCACTTCAGTGAAACCGCTTTTTTTTTTTTTCTTTTCCTTTTTTGTCCTTCTTCTGCCGTCAGTCAGGCGATGAAGGTGACACTCCCACCCACTCCCCCTCCAATGCTGAAATTTATGAAGCGAATCCTCTTGTCGGGATTGGATTCCAAAGCAACTGGAGAAGGAGCGAAGGGAGAGGAGGGGGGTGGTCGGATCGTCTCATCGACGCGCGTTATGATTTGTTCGCCAAAACTTCGAGGGACACAAGGAGAAGCGCGCTTGTTAGTCCCCGCGTTCGAAAAAGCACCGTATCTATTGAAGTCACACCTTAAAAACTAAATCAACAGACATTGAAGCCAATATTTATCTTATTCTCGTTGTTTCTCACACTCTCTCTCTCTCTCCTTCTTCCTCCGTATGGTATTCACTTGTATTTCTTCCTCTCGTTCGTTCCATCTCCCTTCTTACCACGTTCTTAACTTTGTGTTTTTAAGAAACTGAAAATATAAAAGACTTGCATCTTAAGGTGAGTGTTTCGTCTTGTAGGGATGTGTTTCGTGTATTTAGACTTCTTTATTCATTATCATCAAAGGTCTGTGAGAACCTCTTGGCACTTCTCTCCTTCACTACCCTACTACACTCAAATGTCGCTACTCTATCCTCTCTCTCTCTCTCTACCTTCTGTAATCTACCCTATCCCTTCACTACTCTACCCTCTATCTTCACTACTCTACCATCTGTCTTCACTACTCTATCCTCTACCTTCACTACTCTACCCTCTATCTTCACTACACTACCCTCTGCCTTCACTACACTACCCTCTGCCTTCACTACACTACCCTCTATCTTCACTACACTACCCTCTATCCTCACTACTCTACCCTCTATCTTCACTACACTACCCTCTAGCGTCACTACTCTACCCTCAAACTCAGATACCTCCCTCGAAAACTTCAAATTCCCTCATACCTTCGCAGGTCTTCCTTCACCTGTTAAAGTAGCGCTTCGGAATCCAATTCCAGATAACCGAGCGTGTCACAGCATCACCATACGTGCTGTGATGAGAGGATGGGAAACCTATATATATATATATATATATATAGATGGATGGATGTGCTGGAAATGAGATGTTTGAGGACAATGTGTCGTGTGAGGTGGTTTGATCGAGTGAGTAACGTAAGGGTAAGAGAGATGTGTGGAAATAAAAAGAGCGTGGTTGAGAGAGCAGAAGAGGGTGTTTTGAAGTGGTTTGGGCACATGGAGAGGATGAGTGAGGAAAGATTGACCAAGAGGATATATGTGTCGGAGGTGGAGGGAACGAGGAGAAGAGGGAGACCAAATTGGAGGTGGAAAGATGGAGTGAAAAAGATTTTGTGTGATCGGGGCCTGAACATGCAGGAGGGTGAAAGGAGGGCAAGGAATAGAGTGAATTGGAGCGATGTGGTATACCGGGGTTGACGTGCTGTCAGTGGATTGAATCAAGGCATGTGAAGCGTCTGGGGTAAGCCATGGAAGGCTGTGTAGGTATGTATATTTGCGTGTGTGGACGTATGTATATACATGTGTATGGGGGGGGGGTTGGGCCATTTCTTTCGTCTGTTTCCTTGCGCTACCTCGCAAACGCGGGAGACAGCGACAAACTATAAAAAAAAAAATATATATATATATATATATATATATATATATTTTTTTTTTTTTTTATATACTTTGTCGCTGTCTCCCGCGTTTGCGAGGTAGCGCAAGGAAACAGACGAAAGAAATGGCCCAACCCCCCCCCATACACATGTATATACATACGTCCACACACGCAAATATACATACCTACACAGCTTTCCATGGTTTACCCCAGACGCTTCACATGTCCTAATTCAATCCACTGACAGCACGTCAACCCCGGTATACCACATTGCTCCAATTCACTCTATTCCTTGCCCTCCTTTCACCCTCCTGCAAGTTCAGGCCCCGATCACACAAAATCTTTTTCACTCCATCTTTCCACCTCCAATTTGGTCTCCCTCTTCTCCTCGTTCCCTCCACCTCCGACACATATATCCTCTTGGTCAACCTTTCCTCACTCATTCTCTCCATGTGCCCAAACCATTTCAAAACACCCTCTTCTGCTCTCTCAACCACGCTCTTTTTATTTCCACACATCTCTCTCACCCTTACGTTACTTACTCGATCAAACCACCTCACACCACACATTGTCCTCAGACATCTCATTTCCAGCACATCCATCCTCCTGCGCACAACTCTATCCATAGTCCACGCCTCGCAACCATACAACATTGTTGGAACCACTATTCCTTCAAACATACCCATTTTTGCTTTCCGAGATAATGTTCTCGACTTCCACACATTCTTCAAGGCTCCCAGAATTTTCGCCCCCTCCCCCACCCTATGGTCCACTTCTGCTTCCATGGTTCCATCCGCTGCCAGATCCACTCCCAGATATCTAAAACACTTCACTTCCTCCAGTTTTTCTCCATTCAAACTCACCTCCCAATTTACTTGACCCTCAACCCTACTGTACCTAATAACCTTGCTCTTATTCACATTTACTCTTAACTTTCTTCTTCCACACACTTTATCAAACTCCGTCACCAGCTTCTGCAGTTTCTCACATGAATCAGCCACCAGCGCTGTATCATCAGCGAACAACAACTGACTCACTTCCCAAGCTCTCTCATCCCCAACAGACTTCATACTTGCCCCTCTTTCCAAAACTCTTGCCTTTACCTCCCTAACAACCCCATCCATAAACAAATTAAACAACCATGGAGACATCACACACCCCTGCCGCAAACCTACATTCACTGAGAACCAATCACTTTCCTCTCTTCCTACACGTACACATGCCTTACATCCTCGATGAAAACTTTTCACTGCTTCTAACAACTTGCCTCCCACACCATATATTCTTAATACCTTCCACAGAGCATCTCTATCAACTCTATCATATGCCTTCTCCAGATCCATAAATGCTACATACAAATCCATTTGCTTTTCTAAGTATTTCTCACATACATTCTTCAAAGCAAACACCTGATCCACACATCCTCTACCACTTCTGAAACCACATATATATATATATATATATATATATATATATATATATATCAGTCTGTCCCATGCAATCGGTTTTCTATGCCATTATGGGGGGAGAGAGAGAGAGAGAGAGAGAGAGAGAGAGAGAGAGAGAGAGAGAGAGAGAGAGAGAGAGAGAGAGAGAGAGAATAATCCACTGAATTCTTAATGAATTAAAGTTTCTTTAGGGGGGGGGAAGGCGCGGGCGGGGGGGAGGGGGAGTAATAAGACGCTATTATATATATAACGTAGCGAAAAATAAATGATTCGTAGCGACCGATCGACGGGAGAGCCATCTATTGAGTGGAATATTAACCATCCTAGACTAACATCCATATTTGTTACCACATCAGTTTCGAGTCTTTCTCTCTTCTCACCTTCTCTGCCCTGACTCCCATCGCCTCGTGACTGGTCAGCTCTCGACCAATCAGCTGTAATCGTCAGTGTGACGCTAGCTACGCAAAAATTCTGTGCGTAATTGGATTGAAAGTAGGTGGGAATACTTGCTTCTAATGTAATCGATTCTCTTGATTGCATTTAGAGAATGAAGTAATTGCTAGAATATCTTTCTCATACGGGAATATAATAAAGATTCGTTATCAAGATCATTTTCATACGGGAATGTGATAACAGACTCGTTATCAAGATCATTTTCATACGGGAATGTGATAACAGATTCGTTATCAAGTTTATTCGCGTCGTAACATAATGGTCTTCAAGATACTCCTACGTCATTCATAGACAAGCAAGATGGTTCCTGTCTACGCCACCAGTGTCAACTCAGAATCCTTTTAAATCCCACTCGCAATTAAAAGCCCTTAACCCTATGCCTAATTAAAGAAAATGATCATTACTGCTAATTAGACCAATAAATGGCGGTGATAACGAGCCAGCGACTGGGGAAACACAGCAGTGTGGTAAAGACACTGTGGCTTTAGCGGTGGTCTGTGTTATAAGGTTCGAGCATAGAGGCCTTGTTATATGGGGGGGGGGGGGCCTCCGTTGTGTAGTGGGTAGCGTTCCTGAACGTGAGTTATGGTCGGACTCGCGTGGGTTCGAATCTTTCTCGTGGCAGTTTTCCCACATATGGCCCAGGTGTTCATCCTTCCCTCTGGGATGGTCCATGAATGGTTGTTTTGGCTTAGGCTGGTGTGTGTGTGTTTGTGTGTGTGTGTGTGTGTGTGCATACATACATAGGAGGAAAAAGACATGGTACATATATACAAGGTCGTACCGTCGTGCTCAAGGGGTCGTACCGTCGGGCTCAAGGGGTCGTACCGTCGTACTCAAGGGGTCGTACCGTCATGCTCAAAGGGTCGTACCGTCGTGCTCAATGGGTCGTACCGTCGTGCTCAAGGGGTCGTACCATCGTACTCAAGGGGTCGTACCGTCGTGCTCAAGGGATCGTACCGTCGTGCTCAAAGGGTCGTACCGTCGTGCTCAAGGGGTCGTACCGTCGTGCTCAAGGGGTCGTACCGTCGTGCTCAAGGGGTCGTACCGTCGTGCTCAAGGGATCGTACCGTCGTGCTCAAGGGGTCGTACCGTCGTGCTCAAAGGGGTTGAGGTCTGTCACCCACTACCCCGTAACTTCGACGCCAGGCTTCGAATCCCAGCACAGCTGCTGAGAGAGAGAGAGAGAGAGAGAGAGAGAGAGACAGAGAGAGAGAGAGAGAGAGAGAGAGAGAGAGAGAGTCAAAAGCTCTATCATTACCCCCCCCTCATCTCAGCCCCCATCCCTAAACCTCTCCCCCTCCTTTCCCACCCTCACCCTTCCCAGAAAGACCATCCCTCCCCAACCCCTTCCATTCCCCCATACTCCTTCCCCTCCCACGCCCTTGTAAAATATGCGTGTTTACATATTTTTTCACGAATAGACACGTGTGTGTGTGTGTGTGTGTGTGTGTATCTTCTCCCTGATTGGCGGACCTGTGGAATGATACCTATGACGTCTTTTCCCTGTGATTGGTTCCCAGCTGGTGTGGGTGGGGCTATAGGAATGACATCGTTGGTATTCCCGCCTGTGACTGGTCCAGCATCGGTGTGGGCGAGGGGGGGGAAGCCTCTTACTTCAAGCGCATACGAAAGTATTCGTCTCGCTCACTTTTTTCTACTTTACGCACTTAAAATTGCTCTTCCTCACTCCTTACCTTTTAGAACATCACAAACTCGACCGTAAAAGTGGTGCTGAGGGCCGGGTTTATGCGCGTCTATCCTGATTTGACGACGCACGCGCTAATTTCCAATGCACAGAGGCGAGAACGAAAGAGACGGGGACCTCAAGGTGTCCATATGACGTCAATATCCCAAATATATCTTTCCTGAGCGTCAGAGGGTGTCCATGTGACGATGTGACGTCAGGAGCATTTGCTGCTTGTTTCCTTTGCGTCAGGGTGTGTCCCTGTGATGCCGGGCGCCTCTGATGTATCTTTTCCTAGGCGTCAGAGTATGACTGTGACGTCATAACCATGTTTATCATCCCTGTGCGTCAGGTGTCCGAGTGTGTGCGTGTGAATACAGAGTTTATATATTATATCTATATGTAGAATATATTGTCTATGTACACTACCTCTACCGTTGTGGTGAACTTCATAACACTCTATGAACAAGTGAACAGCTCAGTTATCTGTTAGGTAGGCCGTGTGGCATGTCGATAACTGTATTACTGTAATTATTCGTGGCCTCATCTTCAATCAAGTTCGTCATGTATGAACTATACTTTTTTTTGCTTTGTATACACATTCCTATATTTCTCTACCACCTGGTCATCTAGGCGTCCATCACCCGTATGCTTATCTAAAGTATGGAAATATCGATTTCATCGTAATGTTAAACACTTGGTTAACTAGTAACTATTATGACCAAGTTCCGTAATACCTGTACAACCTCATTTGTGTATTTTCAACCTATATATATATATATATATATATATATATATATATATATATATATATATATATATATATATAAGTGAAATCACAATTCAATAGTTCAGATAATTCTATCTGACATCTACTTTTCAAATACTGCACTTCATCTTTCATGGAGATCATACGCCTCATCAGGTGCGAACAATTTATAAAGTTTTTTAAATCCTAACACCAACACACAGACTCCGTCCTGTCATCGCCGTGCCGAGGTATACACCGTACACCTCAGCATAGCGCTGAGAAAAAAAAAAACGGAGTCTGTGTGTTGGTGTTAGAATTTAAACATTTCATGAATTGTTTGTACCTGGTAAGGCGGATTGTTTCCATGAAAGATGTAGTGCAGTATGTGTTGAGAAATACATGTTAAATGGAATTATATGAACTCATACCGAAGTGCGCTTTCACCATGACTATCACACTATTCACACACACACACACACACACACACACACACACACACACACACACACACACACACACACACATACATATATATATATATATATATATATATATATATATATATATATATATATATATATATATATATATCAGAAACAGGGTTGGTCTCAAGACTGCTCCCTGTAGCACACCACTTCTCACGTCTAGCCATCCTGAGGTTTGACCGCGAACCGCCACTGTTTCTTTGCAACCAAAACAACTGACTTTCTAGCCACCGAAGTACAATCCCCACTTTACCATTTGACAGTTTAGTCCGTAACCTTTGATGATAAACTCCAAGAATTTAGAGGTTTGGAATGAACTAACAGATTCCCTCCCTTTCCCAGCGGTAACCACGTCTCCAGCGAATACCTTACTGAATTAAATGAGTAAATAGTTTCTGTCGTTTTGCTCTCATGGTACATGCTATCAGGGAAATAACTTGCTGCATATTATATCAAGTGATGATAAAGTTCACCGATATCTATGCTGTGTACCAGGAGTGGCAAAATGCTCATCATTATCAATTCATGAATTTAATCCCACTTTAATTCACGAGCTCAGTACACCTTCTTTGGACTCAATGTTCTGTAAATCATTGTCTCTTTTTTCCCCCCCTCACTTCCATTTCGCTTTGACTCACGGCTGCAAATGGTGGCTTTTAAAAGCATTAGATTTGACAATCAGACAAATGGGAAATCTCACTCAAGTGGTCGGAGGGAGGGGTAGGAACTGTTTGAGTGGATGGACAATATCTCGCAGCTACTGATGATCACAGATACTGCTAACACTAGCAAGATTGCCTTCTGTTCTAAAACCTGAGCTTATCCGGATATACATAGATAAAGCATTTCTGTAATAGCGTGGGTGAAGGGCGCCTATTCAACGTGGGTAGATGGAGGCAAGACTAGACTGTACAGTGGGGACAATCCACCGACGTAGGAAGGTGACAGGTGGGGGCCCACACTGAGCTTAAGGGCCCCGAAAAGATAACAGGGTCCCTCGTACCCTTCAAAGAGATGGGAATGATATCGTTAATGTCATTGGTGTAAGACAGAGCAATGTCACACACAGGATGTACATAATATATGTATTATCAGGGTTGGTGTGGGTACAAGCGTTGTACTGGGGAGTGGCTAACACATCACAGATTGAGGTATGAGATGACTGTGATGACAGAGGAACAGATGGAGGTTTCATGTATATAAAATCATTGTTATGTGATCTACGGAATACAATGTGATACAGACGGTTACATATATATATATATATATATATATATATATATATATATATATATATATGATGAAAAGGATCACAGTTTTGCGCGTGATCAAGATATGTGATTATTACACGAAAGTGCACTTGGGAACTTTTCGTGTTTCATTTTCCCCGTGGACTCATAGGAATATATGTATATATATATATATATATATATATATATATATATATATATATATATATATATATATATATACATAAAAGTAAGGGATTCTATTGAAGTATTACTGTGGTCACAATGCGAGTTCAGGTCACCTTCAGTGATGTTATCTCATGGTCAATAGACAGAAAGAAGACTTTCAGTCTCGTCTCAGAACTCCTCACTCTTAAAAAGGCGTCTTTATCATTTCGCCCTCCCGTGTTACTACTGACCGGAGCGCAGCCTCGAATACGGGAGGAGCCAACCATGGATATGGAGGAGGGAGTAAGTATGACGATCATTAGAGGCGGCTGGCGGCGGCTGCTCCCCTCGCTGAGCGTCCTCCTCCTCCTCCTCCTCTTCCCCAGCTAACTGCCCCGGAGATTTCCCTCCGCCTCTGGCTTTGCTCGTGAAATATGGACTCAGATCACCGCCTCCCATCCTCCGTTTATTGCCTCAAGACTCTCCTGAACCTTCTTCCGGACGGAGGAGGAGGAGGAGGTGGTGGTTGTTGGAGACGAATGCTTCTGCCATTGTCATCAGTTCGTCAAAGCGTTTTGGGCCGTTCAGGGTATAGAGAGTGTGCTGTGGGAGAGCGTCACCGGCTCTTCCATCGAGGGATCTGCGTCACCGGCTCTTCCATCGAGGGATCTGTCGCCCTCTCCGTGTATACAAAGGGTAATTCCAAAGCCCGGTGCTCAGGATTTTGATATACTCCTAATTGCACTGTTCGATGGTAGTTGTTGAGAGTATGTGGAAATCAGTCACACGTGATAAATCATTTCTTATTCTTACGTCTTGATCAGTCTACTATGCGCAGTGTCAAATGCTTTCTGGAACTTTAAATACACGCAACCCACAGTCTTCTCTTTTGTGGAAGACAGAGCTTACTCTCTCGTGGAAATCTATGACGGCCGCTCCACATGACTTTCTTTCCTTGAAACTATATATATATATATATATATATATATATATATATATATATATATATATATATATATATATATATATATATATATATATATTGTCTCTCACTGTACATGATTTCCCCTCCACCTGCCCTACAGACGACACTTGTTAAGGAGACTGGTTCGTAGTTCAACGTCTGCTTATTAGAGAGAGAGAGAGAGAGAGAGAGAGAGAGAGAGAGAGAGAGAGAGAGAGAGAGAGAGAGATTGGTAGATAGATAGATAGATAGATTAGATAGCAGTACAGGTCAACTAAAACAATGATTTCTTTGATTACCTTCTTTCCAAGCTTTTTCTTCCGAAAGGCACAAACACACACACACACACAAAATATATAATAATGTAATCCGGGTCTTTTAAATAATGTAATATGAGGCTATTCCAGTCCTGAGCTCAACTGCATTTCGTTTTCTCTCTCTCGTCTCGGTCCATCATTGATCAAGGGCTTCGTTCGCCCTAGTCGAACTGTTCACCAGCGACAGACGAAAACGCGGGTGACGTCAACCACTCGTACGCCAGCTATTGTTCGTGCGACCTATATATATATATATATATATATATATATATATATATAGAGAGAGAGAGAGAGAGAGAGAGAGAGAGAGCGAGAGAGAGAGAGATTGGCAACACCTGGCTTGGCTGTGTCTCTCTCTCTCTCTCTCTCTCTCTCTCTCTCTCTCTCTCTCTCTCTCTCTCTCTCTCTCCTCATCACCACTTCTCACTACCCCGCCTCTGAGGAGGAGGAGGAGGAGGAGCCTCCCCTCCCCACACTCACGGTCGAGCTGAGGAGGTTGGGGGAGGGAGGGTAGATTGGGGAAAGGGATTGGGGAAATATGGGGAAGAGGGGGAGGGTAATAATAATATTCTTCCCGTTTTCTGTTTTGTTTTCAGACGCTTCAGCCAAAGTAGCCATAACAGTGTTACTAGTAAGTGTGTTTGTGTGTCTTTACGGAACACACCCCCAAACCCCTTATTAATCTCTCACTTCTTTTATGAGTGAGAGTCTTTAACAAATATTCCTCCCAATAACCTTTCTTACACTCGCCACTCGGTGACTGATATCAGGGCAAAACTCTCACATGACGCTCCTCCTAATTTAACAACATCAAGAGAAATGAAAAGGACATTTTTCAGTCTTCTGGAGAGATTTTTATGCCTTGATAATGCTTGGTAACATTTTGGGTGAGGTACGTATGACGTCACGGCCGATTTAAGGGATGCGCTCGTATTTTATAGCATCGTGATCCCACTGGCCATTGGTTAACGCGTGTTCCAAACGCCCTTCAAACAGGAGGTAGCCAGGTGTTCGCGACTGTTGCTCTGGCAACACTGACTGGGCTAGAAAGAGGTGGAGGGGGTGGGGAGGTAGGGGAGGGGAGGCTTGCCTTGAGAAGGAGGGAGAGAGAGAGAGAGAGAGGGAGGGAAGGAGGGAGGGGAGGTTTGCCTGGTTAGGAGGAAAGGAATGGTGGGGAAAGAGAGAGAGAGAGGGAGGGAGGGTTGTCTGATTAGAGGAAGCGCACTGAGGTTAATTGTGTGAGAGAGAGAGAGAGAGAGAGAGAGAGAGAGAGAGAGAGAGAGAGAGAGAGAGAGAGAGAGAGAGAGGGAGGGAGGGAGGGCAAGCACCAGGTGGAGGGTGATCTCTACGTTCTCCCTGGCGGGGCTCACACTCACCTACATACACCCTCACAAAACTCATACTCACATATATATATACGCCCTCATAAAACTCATATATACTCCCTCACAAGACTGATCTATATACTCCCTCTCAAGACTCATACTCACCTATATATACTCCCTGACAAGACTCACACTCACTAAGTACTCCCTGGCGAGACTCATCGCTATATACTCCCTGGCGAGAGAATTATACACTGAGCCATGATGTGTGTGTGTGTGTGTGTGTGTGTACCATGGGTCCCACACGCCAACCGTGTGTCTCAGGTGAACATAGATGGATCTGGCTGCTCGTTGCTGGCTCTCTCTCTCTCTCTCTCTCTCTCTCTCTCTCTCTCTCTCTCTCTCTCTCTCTCTCTCTCTCTCTCTCTCTCTCTCTCTCTCTAACACGACACACTTGCTCCCCCATCTTCTTCAAATACCTAAGCCTTCACTCTTCGTCCTACACATAACTGCATCTGCCCTACCTCCTCCTCCTCCTCCTTCTCCTTCTTCTTCTTTTTCTTCTCCTCTTCCTCTTCCCCCTCGACCACCTCTTCCATCTACCTCCCTCCTCCTTCTCCTTCTCCCCCACACAGGCAACAACGAAAGGAAGAAGGAAAAATCCTGCGTCAGGAGTAGTGGGCAGGAAATCCTTTAACATCAGTGCTCACACCGCTGGAGAGGCATGCGGAAATGCCTCTGTCGCAAGCATATAGAAGCAAGCATTTACGGGCTTATGCTTATACTGCCTGCATGGCTCAGCATGAAACACTGATGTCCCAAAAGTATTTGAATAAAGAATTCATAAACATACTACTGTTCGTAGTACTTTGGACCCAGTACTTTGGGAGTCTTGTGTCCATCTAGCTTTCTGAAGCAGAGAGAGGAACTAGCAGGCACCTGAAGCAGAGAGATAAACCATCCAAGAGAGAGACCAGCAGGTACCTGAAGCAGAGAGATGGACCATCCAAGAGAGAGACCAGCAGGCACCTGAAGCAGAGAGATGGACCAGCCAAGAGAGAGACCAGCAGGTTACCTGAAGCAGTGAGATAGACCAGCCAAGAGAGGAACCAGCAGTTACCTGAAGCAGAGAGATGGACCAGCCAAGAGAGAGACCAGCAAGTACCTGAAGCAGAGAGATGGACCAGCCAAGAGAGAGACCAGCAGGTTACCTGAAGCAGTGAGATAGACCAGCCAAGAGAGAGACCAGCAGGTTACCTGAAGCAGTGAGATAGACCAGCCAAGAGAGAGACTAGCAGCTTTAAGACGCTTATCATATATATCCAAGACAACAAAAACTAGAGTATACGAGGCGTAAATCCTCTGGGGAGCTGGAGTATGTTCTGCTGCCTCAGGTGAGGTCTGTTGCCTCAGGTGAGGTCTGTTGCCTCTCGTGTATGTTCTGCTGCCTCAGGTGAGGTCTGTTGCCTTTGATGTATGTTCTGTTGCCTCGGATGAGATCTGTTTGCCTCAGTTGAGGTCTTTGGCTTCAAGTGAGGTCTGTTACCTCACGCGAGGTCTATTGCCTTAAGTGAGGTCTGTTGCCCCGGCCGGAATCTGTTCCTCCCCACTTCATTCTCGTCTGCTGGACACGCTTTCTTATCTCAAAACCCCGGAGCCATTTAGCAGAAGCAATTTGATGCTTGAGAATTCCTCTTCATTTCCTCACCAACATTTTATCTTAATTTCTACTCCGCGTCCACTGGGTCAAGAAAATGACAAAAGCCCAAGTGTCTACAAGCGTGAGACTCCTCTGGCGAGGCCTTATTATTAGGATACGATTCCTTTGCCGATTTTCTCTTTTTTTTCTATTGAGAGTATAGTCTCGTCGAAGAATTTCCCACTCCAAAGGAGTCTGTATTTCCCTGACGCTGGAAGCAGCGCAGATTTAGGGCAACGGGAAAGTTTGAGAAAGGTCTTGGGGTAACTATATTTATATATATTTCCATATTGTATATTATCAGTATAAAATACGTTCCTCTTTCCTCTGACAGTAGCTGAAGGTGAGGGCAACAGACCCCTATCTCTTTCCTCCTTTTCCCCAGCAACCAGTCACTTTGGACTGTATTCTCCTCCAATAACCCCCCCGTATAGCACTCCCGTTCATCCGTATCATTCCCTCAGCCATTACAAACCCTCTTCCTCATCTCTCCTCACAGATCCTCATTCCTTGTAATGTACCCGGAATTCGTCCTCATAAAACAGAAAGATTTTACATAGGGTTATGAGACGTCAGGCAGAACAGTACATGTGAAGTCCTTCACTTTTTCCACGAACTTCATAGAGCCATCGTTTTCTGTCATTACTGTACTCTGTAAAATAACGGGAGACTAAATCTTCATATATATATATATATATATATATATATATATATATATATATATATATATATATATATATATATATATATATAGACACACATACATACATATCTTTCCACTATTGTGGAAAACCTCTTATGATTTCGCACCGAACAAGATGAGAAAGTTTTGGAGGGGCAGCCTGAACTCAAAGTACTTTTCCAACTCTACAAAGAGGGAGGAACATCAGGGCCTTCCTTGGGGCATGAGGGTGGATGGAAGTGGCGATATTCTCCTCCCACAACCTCCCTCCCTCCCTCTCTCCCTCAATCCCTTTCTCCATTCCTGTCCTCCTGATTGCCGACACTTCTGTTCAGATGGCGCAGTAGCGAGCTACCTTAAGGTACTTTGTGGAATGAGAGTTGGTGGCGCGGTGTTATGGGTCGGGTTATAAGATGCGCGCTCAACCCCCGCTGGTCCAGGGCCTAGATGTTCATCAGTGTGTGTGTGTGTGTGTGTGTGTAAGTCTTTTTTTCATTCTCCGTCCCCTGTCTCTCTTTCTACCTCTGTCTGTCTGTCTGTGTTGCTCCAACAACTCCATGCTCTCTCTCTCTCTCTCTCTCTCTCTCTCTCTCTCTCTCTCTCTCTCTCTCTCTCTCTCTCTCTCTCTCGCTCTCTTTCACCTATGAAGACTGCGCTAATTATACCCCATAATTACCTATGAAGACGGCGCTAATTATACCCCATGATCACCTATGAAGACTGCGCTAATTATACCCCCATGATCACCTATGAAGACTGCGCTAATTATACCCCATGATTACCTATGAAGACTGCGCTAATTATACCCCCATGATCACCTATGAAGACTGCGCTAATTATACCAAATGATTAGTCTCTGAAGACTGCGCTGATTATACACCATAATTACCTAAAAAAAACGACTCTGCTAATTACGTCATAATTACCTCCTTTAGTAATTGTCACCACATCTCCTGACCTGCACCAATACCCAGCCTCATTACACCCTCATGATCTTCGAGGCAACTCACGGCCTCTGGTACACGAGTGTGACCCCCCTGTTCATCCTCACATCCCCTCATGACTTCGCTTCGAACTCCTTAACCCAACTCTCTCTCTCAAAGCCATTTATCAAATCCTTGTCAACTCTCTTTTTTTTCTAGTCATCCCCCTTTCGTTCCCTCCCCTTCCCCATTTTTTTTTTCTCTTCCCCAGTAAGAAAGCGACCTCCTCACCGGTAGTGAGTCGCAATAGGAGACATGGGAGGAATAAAAGCAAAATAATAACCTCTCTAACTCCTGTAGTAAAGCTCCCATCCACCCACCTCCCACTCGAAACCAGCCCCTCCCTCCCTCTCCATCTCTCTCTCTCCCTCCTCACATCCAACTAATACGAAATAACTTGGCCTGGTTTTCGGTGCACCCCATCTTTTCTTTCCAAAGTTAGGGAGGTAAAAGTTAGGTTAAAAGCTTTCATGTAATATGTAGTGGATTTTGTGGTCTTTCAGATAAGCCGGGCACATCTCTTTCCACCGCTGGTATGGATAGCAGTGTATGTAAGGGTGGAAAGAAGGGTGAAGGATTATTAGTTTTTTCTCCCTTTTTTTTCTCTCTTTTTCTCTCATTTTTTTCTTTCGTGAATGAAGATTTGAGAAACAAGTGAATTTTCTCTTTTATTTTGATTTTTTCTTTTTTTTTTTTACGGGTTTTTAAAAGGTCTGTAAGTTCTTAGTATGGATACAAATACGTAAAGTGATAATGTGTATGTATACATATATCATGTATGCATATATATGTCTGTAAACATATTATTTTTTTGATGTATATTTTACGTGATCGCCGTTTCCCGCGTTAGCGAGATAGCGCCAGGAAACAGACGAAGACTCATATATACACACACGCCCATACACGTACAAAAATATACATACACATATCAACATATATACATAACAACACATATACATAGCCAAATATACATATATACCCATGTACATATCAGTACTCGCTTGCTTTCATCCATTCTCGGCGCCAATAAGACATGATACATGTCAGACAGTATATGGGAAAATATATCATAGTAGAGAAGGTTCAAAAGGCTAGCGTGGGGAGAAACGTCCTCTCCACACGGGACAAAAATGATAATCACATCAATGTAAATTTCACACACACACACACACAAACACACACACACACAAACACACACACACACACACACACACACACACACACACACACACACACACACACACATCATTCCACCTGTTCTTCCAACTTAACCCAACCACCCCTCCCCCAACACACACACACACACACACACACACACACACACCATTCCACCTATTCTTCCAACTTAACCCAACCACCCCTCCCCAACACACACACACACACACACACACACACACACACACACACACACACACACACACACACACACACATCAACAACAACACCAACAGTTCTCTACAACACTTAGCAAAACTCGCTCGCTTCACTTCCCACAACTTTCCCTCCTCCCGCTCACAGCGGGAGCTGCGTATTTGTTTACCTTCCAACACTTTTCCCTCCGATATTTCAAACATCCATCGCTCCAGCCCCACCCACGAGGCGAGCACCACAGGTATTTGATATCCTCAGGGGTCTCTCTCTCTCTCTCTCTCTCTCTCTCTCTCTCTCTCTCTCTCTCTCTCTCTCTCTCTCTCTCTCTCTCTCTCTGATCCTTATCTCGTAGTCTCTAGAGGGAGGTTGAGGGGGGGTGGTCATGAAGGTCAATTGATGACCTCCCCTCACCACTACCCATCCAAGCTTGAAGTGCGTCAGTATTCTTAATCCTTTGCCCCTAAGTTTTGCGCCGTTTTTCTGTAGCCTTTGATTCCTGGTGAGGTAGGCAGCGGGGCAATCGGCAGAACTAAAAAGGTGGGGTTCGAGTCCTCTGACCGAACTCTCAGCTTCACTGTCTCGAACATTTGGCGAGTTCGAGCGAAGGAGTGAGGGTCATGATCGACAGTCAGCCGAGATGACCAGTCGACAGTCAACCACAGTGGCTGGTCTATCGTCATCTAACTTAGCTAGTGGACAGTTATCTACGTTAACTAGTGGGAAGTGAAAGAGTCATAGGAAAATGGTTTGGTGAAAAGAAAAGAGGTGATGAAAGCCTTGCATAAGACGAAATGTGGCAAGGCGGGGAGAGTGGAAGTTATTGTAGTTGAATTTCTTAAAAAAAAAGAAAGGTGTTGACTGCGCTGTTAATTGGCTAGTTAAGATTGTCAGTGGACATTTAGATCACGGTGAGTCGCCTTTGGGCTGGCAGAATGCATGTATAACAGTGCCAGTGAATTAAGCGAAAGGGGGACCAAACCCGAGTGTTCGAATCACAGTTGTGTGTGTACGTGGTTGAGCTGCGTGGGAGCGTGGCGATTGAGAGGATGGTGGCACGCACAGAGCATCAGACTAGGGAGGAAGACCGGCCATCAGGAGCAGTAGAGGGTGTGTGGATTCGGCGTTTGCTTCGAAGAACGTGTGCGAGACATACTTGGGTGAGGGAGAACAGAGGCATTTGGATGTGGCGTCTATGGACCTAGAGGCAAACGTATCGTACAGTCGTCGTGACACCATATTTATGGCTTTGTGTGAGAGATTTCCAAGTACTGAGACTACTGCTCTCTCTCTCTCTCCTCTCTCTCTCTCTCTCTCTCTCTCTCTCTCTCTCTCTCTCTCTCTCTCTCTCTCTCTCTCTCTCTCTCTCTCTCTCTCTCTTCGTTCATATGAAGACACGAAAACAACACTTGCTCTTCAACACCACGCTTCTTTAAAACAGATTTTACGACGGTCAATCCTATTACTTATGGAAAATGCCAGTTCATGTAAACGCAGCAAAGGATGATAAAAAAAGAAAAAAAAAAACAGAGTCAGTCTTCCTGATTTTTTTCATTAAACAACTAGACGAAAAAAGAGGAAAGAAAAAAAAAGAGAGAGGACTTACTCGAGTCAACAACAACAGATAGTAAAAAAAAAAAATTGTGTTAAAAAAATAAACACAGAAAAGCCTCCCATGGACTTTCTCTTCATCCCCCCCTCCCCCCTTTTTTTCTCTCTTTTTTTCTTTCTAAATTTTGGAAAATGAGCTCAGCTTCGGAGATGACACCATCTGTATGTATGAACTTTATACGTAAGCAAATCAGAAGAAGTTTTTGCCAGTAGATAAGATATGTAAAGTTTTTAAGTGTTTAGAGAGAGAGAGAGAGAGAGAGAGAGAGAGAGAGAGAGAGAGAGAGAGAGAGAGAGAGAGAGAGAGAGAGAGACAGACAGACAGACAGACAGACAGACACACACACACACACACACAGTGCACAATAGAAAGATCTTCCTATGATCGGCTGAATGGGAAGTTTTCAATACACTGTCGACACGCGATGAAATGAGATTTGTGTACAAGGCTTATTAAGCGTTGTGTGGTACATGTACATATGTACTACCACCCCTCCGATGGAACATATGTAGTATAATGCGTCTCCATGTGTACTTCCTACCCTCAGAAGGGTCGTGCAGTACGTGTACATATGTACTGCCTCCCCTCCAGTGGATCATGGGTCGTGCAGTACATGTACACTTGTACTACCGTTTTCTCTCTTCATGTTCTCCTCTTCTATTCATCCACTGCTTGGTATGTCCCAGTATCTTCCGATTTACATCAATTCCTTTTAGAGTTGGAGTAAATTCACGAATCATTTGTCTTATTTTTCTCAAGGGAATATTTTACTAGTTTGTCTATGTATTATTGCCTTTGAGTACCTGACTCCAATTTTGTATCTGAAATCCGTTCATGGATCGCTCCAGCTCCCTCATCCGCGTTCTTGTGGCAAATATTATCGTCACTCGCTGTTATTTTCGTGTATTTTCAAAGGCCCAGTCTGCTGTTCTTAACGCTACCTCGCTAGCGCGGGAAATGGCGAATAGTATGAAAGAAAACATGTTCTTACATCCACACTCATTGATTCCCACAGGGTTGACTTGGGTCATTTTTCACGACACTGTGACCTGATAAGCTCGTAATTACCACACCGCGTATTTCTGAGAAAACCTGTTATTTCACGGCATTTGCGAAGATAAAGGTCTATTGTGTTGTTTTTCCCCCCTTATCGCTCTGTTTTATCTCTACAAGACTGACTGACTCACAAGGATGAATTATTATCCTTTGTTCTCTTTCGTCTGCTGAACCATTCCTCTCTCCCTCGTATGTGGATCCGCTTCCATACTATATTTCTCTTTCCCGTCACTCGGTGAAATGGGAGTCAAGGTTTCCATTCCACCATACAATTATCGAATCCGAGTTTTCTCCAATGCTTTCAGTCATTCATTTTTCGTAATACTTCATGGAGGTCATTCAGCTTGGTTTCCGATGGCGTGTGTGACTGTAAAGTTATTGTGTTTACATCTGGGATCCTCCTCATAATTAGATCACATTTACTGTAAATTATCCCTCCGGTTTTGTTTACGTTTCAGCTATCTAATGACACACCATCCTGTTTTTTAGTTTTGTTTCGAACGAGCCCTGAAAGTTTCATGTTGTTTTCAAAGTTTGCTTCGTTCATCCGTCACCTTCTCGATGAGTTAAAGTGTCCCATCATGTTCAACTGGACTGTGTTGTCTGTCATCTTTGATGTAACTCAATAACGTAATTAATTTTGATTCAATGTGATTGTGATTTTGATTCCAGGGTTATCTCGAGTGATCAGACTTGGCGTAGTAATATATATATATATTTTTTTTTTTCATACTATTCGCCATTTCCCGCATTAGCGAGGTAGCGTTAAGAACAGAGGACTGGGCCTTTGAGGGAATATCATCACCTGGCCCCCTTCTCTGTTCCTTCTTTTAGAGAAAACATAAAATGAGAGGGGAGGATTTCCAGCCCCCCGCTCCCTTCCCTTTTAGACGCCTTCTACGACACGCAGGGAATACGTGGGAAGTATTCTTTCTCCCCTATCCCCAGGGATAATATACTTCCCACGTATTCCCTGCGTGTCGTAGAAGGCGACTAAAAGGGGAGGGAGCGGGGGGCTGGAAATCCTCCCCTCTCGTTTTTTTTTTATTTTCCAAAAGAAGGAACAGAGAACGAGGCCAGGTGAGGACATTCCCTCAGAGGCCCAGTCCTCTGTTCTTAACGCTACCTTGCTAACGCGGGAAATGGCGAATAGTATGAAAGAAAGAAAGAAAGATATATATATATATATGTGTGTGTGTGTGTGTGTGTGTGTGTGTGTGTGTGTGTGTGTTCATTTGCGATGGTTCTATGTTCGTTTCTTTGTTCTTAATTGATTTTCTTTTTCTCTTGGTCCTTGTGTGTTCGTATTGTTGTTGACGGTGTCTTATATGCGCTTGAATTATTTCATCTGTCCAAAAGGAGTTCCGTTGGTCTGATGTGTGTGTGTCTGTAGTTGATTCAATCCTGCAAATATTGGTTTCTGATCCTCATGATACAGTTTTCTGGTCCTCATGATATTGTTTTTTATTATTAGATTTATCCCAGTGATATTGGTTTTTGATCCAAATGATATTGGTTCTGATCTTCATGACATAGGGTTCTGATCCTCATAATATTGGTTCTGATCCTCTTAGCATCGGGTTCTGATCCTCATGATATTGGTTCTGATCCTCATAACATCAGGTTTTGATCCTCATAATATTGGTTTCTAATCCTCATGATATTGGTTCCGATCCTCTTAACATCGGGTTCTGATCCTCATAATATTGCTTTCTAATCCTCATGATATTGGTTCCGATCCTCTTAACATCGGGTTCTGATCCTCATGATATTGGTTCCGATCCTCTTAACCTCGGGTTCTGATCCTCATAATATTGGCTTTGATCCTCGTGTTATCATGCTCTTCTGTTCGATGTTGCTTTAAGGCTTTCATGATGATAATCTGGGGGCTCATGGCTGCCTCAAAATGTAATAGTTCTCATATTTCTTCTTTCCTCCATCTGTTTTCTGAGAGAGAGAGAGAGAGAGAGAGAGAGAGAGAGAGAGAGAGAGAGAGAGAGAGAGAGAGAGAGAGGAAAGCTGCATCTCTCCCTTTAATTAACGATGCAGAAGAGCATCAAACCACCCATTGCTCAAAAAATAAACAAGGGGTGCCTCACACACACACACACACACACACACACACACACACACACACACACACACACACACACACACACACACACACACACGAAAAGAAAAAAGCTTTGGGGAATATTCTCTTTAATCTGTGGGGGTTGTGTGTGTGTGTGTGTGTGTGGGGAGGTGGTGTTGGTGGTTCCCCTTTGATGTCTTACTGAAGGTGGGCAGGTTATCATCATCAACAGCTTCCGTCTTTTTTTCCCTCCCCCACTGTTGAGCACTTCAATATCTACGTTATTTTTTCACATTTTTTTTTTCCCCTATTTTTACATCTCCCTACGTTCCACTTTCCACTTCATATGAAGAGAGAGAGAGAGAGAGAAAAAAAAAAGGAAAAGACGCTCCACTTTCCACAAAAAGAGAGAGAGAGAGAAAAGGAAAATAAAAGAAGACTCGTTGGCGTTTGAATGCCTCAAGGGGAGAGTTACACAGAGTTATATAGATACACAGACTATACAGGTCCAAGTGACCGAGGTGCTCAGGCCTTAACACTACTGAAAAAAATACAGCCCCTCCTCCCCCTCTTCCCTTAAAAACGGTTGAGGAAAAGGATAGCAAAGGAGAGGCTCTCTCCCCTACACTCCACTCCCTCCGGCAACACGCAGGATGGGATGTAGGTACAAAAAAGAAGGAAAAAAAAAATACCTTGCAGGACTAATATGACCGAAAAAGCTCTTGTAGGAAATTAAGAAAGTAGAATGAAAGTGAATATGTCATGAATGCTATCTTCCCTACCCTTCACTCCTTCCGGTAACACGGAGGATGGGATGTGGGTACAAAAAAAGAAGAAAAAAATACCTTGCAGGACTAATATGTCCGAAGAAAACTCTTACAGGAAATCAGAAAGGTAGAATGAAAGTGTCATGAATGCTATCCTCAGAGGCATGCATCCCTTCATATGTTGTTATAAGAATAATAGTAAGGGCAATTCTGAGCTCCAGGCTCGCTACTTATCATGTCTATATCGCTCCTGATGTGGAAGGATGATACAATCATTCCTTTCAGTTCTCTTTAAGTAGATGATATGGGTTAACCACTGTCGGTACATTACCTTCTCATGACCAAGGCGAGATTATCGGTTGAAAATGTAGAATGATGTATGGTATGGTGACTGGTTAAAAGAATTATTCAATCCAGGAGAGCGACAGGGGATGATCCATCCTAACTTTAAACATATTGTGTTGCTCTGAACAACATATTCTGTGAGCTTATTCCACGCTTCGATAATGCCTTTGTTTAAGAAGTATTTTGTGCAATCCAGAGTTCACTCGGTTTTCTTTAAAGCTCTCGTTGGTAGGACTGGCGTAACTGTAAAGTGATTTTCTCTATCGATGTTCCTGAATCTTTTAAGTATTTTGAAATAATCTTTTTGATTTCCTCACAATCATCTCTTGCTTAAAGAGAACAAATCCTCTTCTCTTAATGGTTTGATGCGTATATATATATATATATATATATATATATATATATATATATATATATATATATATATATATATATATATATATATGAGGGAAACTGCAGTTAAGCATGGAAATATATAGATAGATAGATAGATGAACAGATATATATGTAGACTGATAGATCACTGTATATGTATGATAACTGTATAATGCATAATACAAGCACTATTCATAACAACATCCCTATTCACCATCCCACAAGGGACGCTCGGACCCAAATCCCAGCTGTAACGATAGATCCCAAACCATTCCCGTCTTGTGTGGGGCTCTCCCCCCCCTTTCATGGGGGGTAAACCCCCCATCCCACACACACACACCCCTGTCCCAAGCCGACTTATCATCCCAACCGGGATATAACAGTTTCATTACCAGGGATGCCTTTTAAAAGGTTATTAAACACCCATTCCCCTCCCCTCACACCCTAGACCTCCTCACTCCCTCCCTCACACCCCACACACACACACACACCTCCCTCCCTCACACCACCACACATACACCTCCCTCCCTCCCTCACACCACACACACACACACACACCTCCCTCCCTCCCTCACACCCCACACACACACACACACCTCCCTCCCTTACACACCCCACACACACACCTCCCTCCCTCCCTCACACCCCACACACACACACACACCTCCCTCCCTCCCTCACACACCCCACACACACACCTCCCTCCCTCCCTCACACCCCACACACACACAAACCTCCCTCCCTCCCTCACACCACACACACACAAACCTCCCTCCCTCCCTCACACCCCACACACACCTCCTCCTCCCTCCCTCCCTCACACACACCCCACACACACACCTCCCTCCCTCCTTCCCTCACACCCCACACACACACACACACACACCTCCCTCCCTCCCTCACACCCCACACACACACACACCTCCCTCCCTCCCTCACACACCCAACACACACCTCCTCCTCCCTCCCTCCCTCTTAAAGACCTCGCTTATTCAAGGGAGAAATGTAGGTCGATTACGCTGAACCTGGACGAGGAATCTCTTTCACAATCGTTATTAGTAGGCTTATAAAAGCTCCGCGAATCTCCAGGTCGTGATCTCTTTATCCAGGTCATAATTTATGATGATCCTGGGCTCGTGACTTATCGTTGGCACCGGGCACCTCGGTAGGCCACCGAACTGGAACCGCGAGGGAAGGAAGAGGGGCTATTTTGGAGGAGGAGGAAGGAGGAGGAGGAGTAGGAGTAGGAGGAGACGTCCCCCTTGCAGAACGGTCGTCCGTGGAATGGTCGCTCGTAGAATGGGCGTCCAGAGAGTGATCCCCATGAAAATGATCGTTGGTAGATTATTAGTCGCCCAGAGGAGTGATCGTCGGTAGACTGGCTCGCCCAGAGAATGACTGTCTCTCGGTCACTTATACTCGACCCACAGACGTGTGGAGACACAACGCAGAGCTTGATGTCTGCACTGTGTAGCTTGACGAACGTACTCGAGCCTTGTATCCCGCGTCAGTCATTATGATCTAACAACAGAGAGAAATGCAGAAAATCTGGCTAAACGACCTCACGGCACGAAGGGGGGGAAAAAATACTAGAGGCGGACGCCGAACCGGTTGACTCTTTTTCACTCTGGAGACGACTAGACCCAAAAGGGGAGGTGAGGGTGTCACCCAACACCGATTCGAGCTCATGAGCTGATATTTCCGTTCGCTGGGGAATGTAGTCGGCGAAGAGAGGCAGGCCAGCGACCCTCACGATATCTGTACACAAAAAAGAAAATACCCAGTTTTCAACACACAAAAAAATGGGGAGGTGATAACAAGTAGTGGTGATGCGAGAAGGGGATGGAGTGAGTATTTTGAAGGTTTGTTGAATGTGTTTGATGATAGAGGAGCAGATATAGGGTGTTTTGGTCGAGGTGGCGTGCAAAGTGAGAGGGTTAGGGAAAATGATTTGGTAAACAGAGAAGAGGTAGTAAAAGCTTTGCGGAATATGAAAGCCGGCAAGGCAGCGGGTTTGGATGTTATTGCAGTGGAATTTATTAAAAATGGGGGTGGCTGTATTGTTGACTGGTTGGTAAGGTTTTTTACTGTATGTATGACTCATGGTGAGGTGCCTGAGGATTGGCGGAATGCTTGCATAGTGCCATTGCACAGAGTCAAAGGCGATAAGAGTGAGTGCTCAAATTACGGAGGTATAAGTTTGTTGAGTATTCCTGGTAAATTATATGGGAGGGTATTGATTGAGAAGGGTGAAGGCATGTACAGAGCATCAGATTGGGGAAGAGCAGTGTGGTTTCAGAAGTGGTAGAGGATGTGTGGATCAGGTGTTTGCTTTGAGGAATGTATGTGAGAAATACTTAGAAAAGCAAATGGATTTGTATGTAGCATTTATGGATCTGGAGAAGGCATATGATAGAGTTGATAGAGATGCTCTGTGGAAGGTATTAAGAATATATGGTGTGGGAGGAAAGTTGTTAGCAGTGAAAATTTTTATCGAGGATGTAAGGCATGTGTACGTGTAGGAAGAGAGGAAAGTGATTGGTTCTCAAAGAATGTAGGTTTGCGGCAGGGGTGTGTGATGTCTCCATGGTTGTTTAATTTGTTTATGGATGGGGTTGTTAGGGAGGTGAATGCAAGAGTTTTGGAAAGAGGGGCAAGTATGCAGTCTGTTGTGGATGAGAGAGCTAGGAAAGTGAGTCAGTTGTTGTTCGCTGATGATACAGCGCTGGTGGCTGATTCATGTGAGAAACTGCAGAAGCTAGTGACTTGAGTTTGGTAAAGTGTGTGAAAGAAGAAAGTTGAGAGTAAATGTGAATAAGAGTAAGGTCATTAGGTACAGTAGGATTGAGGGTCAAGTAAATTGGGAGGTAAGTTTGAATGGAGAAAAACTGGAGGAAGTGAAGTGTTTTAGATATCTGGGAGTGGATTTGGCAGCGGCTGGAACTATGGAAGCGGAAGTGAATCGTAGGGTGGGGGAGGGGGCGAAAATTCTGGGAGCCTTGAAGAATGTTTGGAAGTCGAGAACATTATCTCGGAAAGCAAAAATGGATATGTTTGAAGGAATAGTGGTTCCAACAATGTTGTATGGTTGCGAAGCGTGGGCTATGGATAGAGTTGTGCGCAGGAGGGTGGATGTGCTGGAAATGAGATGTTTGAGGACAATATGTGGTGTGAGGTGGTTTGATCGAGTAAGTAACGATAGGGTAAAAGAGATGTGCTGGTAATAAAAAGAGTGTGGTTGAGAGAGCAAAAGAGGGTGCTTTGAAATGGGTTAGGCACATTGAGAGAACGAGTGAGGAAAGATTGACCAGGAGGATATATGTGTCAGAGGTGGAGGGAACGAGGAGAAGTGGGAGACCCAATTGGAGGTGGAAAGATGGAGTCAAAAAGATTTTGAGTGATCGGGGCCTGAACATTCAGGAGGGTGAAAGGCGTGCAAGGAATAGAGTGAATTGGAACGATGTGGTATACCGAGGTCGACGTGCTGTCAATGGATATATATATATATATATATATATATATATATATATATATATATATATATATATATATATATATCTTTAGAATTCAAGCAAACTATTCATAAAATTCGTACAAAAGCATTCAGTCTTACATGGAAAGGAAACTGGGTTATGGGAATGAACAATTGTTTCATCATTCTCACGTTACTAGATCGAGTCCTGATGCCTGACCTCAATAGGTCAATAGGTCATATTTGCATCACCTACACACGCAAGGTCCTATCTATGTTTAATACTTCACTTACACATCACTTAATATGTCTTTATTAGGGTATATTAACATATATATATATATATATATATATATATATATATATATATATATATATATGTATACACACTCCTATTAGTCCACGGGAAAAATGAAACACGATAATTTTCCCGTAGACTCATAGGAATATCTTGATCACGCGTGAAATTTTGATCCTTTCCATTATATATATATATATATATATATATATATATATATATATATATATATATATATATATATATATGTATATATGTTATGACTCCAGTACCTAGACGGTGTGCGTTTATCAAATTATCGATATTCATTTTAATTGTAACTGCACAACGTGTTCTGTTCTCCTAAATCTCTTGTTTTCTATGTTATCGAATTCTCTTATTATATTCTGCTTCCATAAAGATCGTATTTTACTGGTACTTGTTCGAGTTATTTATCAGTGAACTGCAGCGTTATTTAAAACTTAGTCGCCATCATGTACTTTATTCAGAAATCGATTATGAAAATCTAGTTTCTCTGGAGATTTGGTCGCCCGCAGATTTGGTCGCCCGCAGAATGGTCGCCCGTAGAATCGTCGCCCTCCCCCCCGTAACAGGCGACGGAACTCG
Source organism: Panulirus ornatus (assembly GCF_036320965.1). NCBI lineage: Eukaryota > Metazoa > Arthropoda > Malacostraca > Decapoda > Palinuridae > Panulirus > Panulirus ornatus. The sequence goes on from NC_092233.1 coordinate 56,378,734, forward strand.
AGGGGAGATTTAATGTCTTTTCTGCTCCAGATATTTTGAGAAATGTAGGAGGCTGTGAAACCCACAGACCATAATTGTGAATCTCATTCATGCTTCTACGCCCTTTTTTTATGAAATGTGATATTAAAATTTTGAGGTTCCTCTCCATACTTGAGTATGAATTATACAGAATATTTCCTTTGACACTGTTTACTTCGTATTTTCTATTATAAAATTCATATCATGTTTACTCTTTCTGTAAGTAGATATTCTCAAAGACACACGTATTATGTATGATATATATATATATATATATATATATATATATAGAGAGAGAGAGAGAGAGAGAGAGAGAGAGAGAGAGAGAGAGAGAGAGAGAGAGAGAGAGAGAGAGAGTAAACGAAAGAACAGTGTGACAAGTGTTAAGGCGGGAGGTGTGCAGGTTAGAAAGAAGAATGTGTTGGGATGACGAAGTGAAGAGATGCATGTCGGTGGTTCTTTCAGGGAAGGAGTGCAAACGATTGGGAGACGTATAAGAGAAAGCCGCAGGAGGTCAAGAGGAAGGTGCAGGGTTTGAAAAAGAGGGCAAACGAGAGTTGGGATAAGAGAGTATCAGTAAACTATAGAGTAAATAATAAGATGTTTTGGAAAGAGATTAATAGTGTGCGGAGGCAAATGGGGAAGTATCAACAGGTAGTGATGAGGTGAGGAGGAGATGGAGAAAGTATTTTGAAGGAATGGTGAATGTGTCATGATAGAGTAGCAGATGTTGGGCATTGGGGTCGGTTAGGTATGCCAAGTGTCCAGAGAGTCATGCAGAGTGGTTTGATGAAGAGAGAAGAGGTAGTAAAGGCCTTGCGTAAGGTAAAGTGTGGCAAGGCGGCTGGAGTGGATGTTATTGCTGTTAAATTTCTCTAAAAAGAAAGTGATTGTCTCGTTGACTGATTAATTTGGATTTTCAGTGTATGTATGGATCATGGTGATGCGTCTGAGGATTTACAAAATGCATGTATAGTGTCACTATATAAAGGCAAGTGGAACAATGTTGAGTGTTGAAACTACAGAGGCATAAGTTTGTTGAGTATATCTGGTAAGTTGTATGGGAGGGTATTGATTGAGAGGATGAAGGCATGTACAGAGCATCAGACTAGGAAGGAGCAGTGTGGTTTCAGAAGTGGTAGAGGAGGTGTGGATCAGGTGTTTACTTTGAAGAACGTGTGAGAGAAATACTCAGAAAAGCAGATGGATTTGTATGTGGCATTTGTGGATCTGGAAAAGGCATATGTGGGGATTGGTAGAGATGCCTTGTGGAAGTTTTTGAGAACAATTGGTGTGGGAGGAAAGCTGCTCTACCATCCTTGAAGGCCAACGAGTAGAAACTCAGACATTTGGATGTAGGTACTTCAAAATTTAGGAGAGGTTTGAAGCTACCGCATGTTGGTCTTTAAAAGAGTCCATTTTCAGGTCACTAAAAACCACCAAATCCCCCCCTCCCCCCCTTCGATCTTAATTTTCAGGTCACTTAAAACCACTAAATCCCCCCCTTCGACATTATAGACTTCACTTACTTCACTGCACTCATTCAAAATAGGCAACCACTCCGCCTCAAATCATGACCGAAGTACGTAAGAATCTAAGGGTATCAGAACGTAGCTTCAGAGGCTACCAAAGGGCCACTTTTTTCAAGGTTTAGACATGCCCACGGCTTCATGTAGCGCCTAGACTCGCTTTCGAGTCTGGCCTTTAGGTCTAAGGCGTTCACAAGGGTGATGGTCTATGACCACTGAATATCTTTACAGTGGGTTCTGTCTAGGGAGTCCGGATGGCTGATAGATCCCGAACAATGAATCCGAATGCATTTAACTGATTCATCTATCAGTACGTTAGCAAGCAGTCCTCTGAACCCCTCACATAGATGCTGTTTCAAGTTCTTAATCTTATTACAGTTGAGACGCGACTTAGTCTTGACCAGCATCAATATAGGATTGGATACTTTATCAAGATCGAATATGGAATTCCAATATCGTCCGAAAATTTTAAGTTGGCATTAATGAACGCTGGGAGGTCTCTTGCAGAACAGGAGACACGGTCGATTACCCCAGCGTTCAAGGCAGTTAGCGAACATTTTGAACACCTACACCACAGTAACAATAGAGCGTAATCCTTAGAAGTCTTTAACTCCACATCGTCATGTCTCAGATCCGAGTATTTTGGAATGTTTATGATTATGGAAGCGCAAGGATGTGTTCATTGAACATTCGGTGATACAGAACAACATCAATGACCTTTTTAATTACCCCCTCATCCATTTTCTTTGGCATGTTGACCTTTTAATTACCCACTCATCCATTTTCTTTGGCATGTTGACCTTTTAATTACCCACTCATCCATTTTCTTTGGCATGTTGACCTTTTAATTACCCACTCCTCCATGCTCTTTGCCATCACATAATCAAGTTTTTGTTTTTTTCCACTATATGAACAGAAAATATTTGCTTTCTCATACTATTAGGATGGAGATGTACATTCCATTTTCTTATGGGTTTACTTCGATTTATCCTAAGACATCTGTCTAAGTGGGTCTTGGTGTTTTCCCAGGACCAGTGTATCTAAGTGGGTCTTGGTGTTTTCCCAGGACCAGTGTATCTAAGTGGGTCTTGGTGTTTTCCTAGGACCAGTGTGTCTAAGTGGGTCTTGGTGTTTTCCCAGGACCAGTGTGTCTAAGTGGGTCTTGGTGTTTTCCCAGGACCAGTGTGTCTAAGTGGGTCTTGGTGTTTTCCTAGGACCAGTGTGTCTCAGAGAGGGGGTCTCAGTGTAGCCCAGGAACCCCTCTTTTTTTTTTTCTAAGGGGGTCCTGTCCTTTAACAGGGCCTCCCCTTTCTAAGAACTGCTGAGACCAAAGGGAGACACCAGACTCACTACAGGTAACCTGACCAAATTCACACATAGGCTTGAACTTCCATCGAATTACTTAACCTGTCACACGTTTTGAGTTCTGTAACCCGAATTCCTGTAATTTGCTAAACCCGTCACACCTTTTGAGTTCTGTAACCCGAATTCCTGTAATTTACTATCTGCTGACTTATGTCTTATTTTTCCCCCTTTTTTTCTTTCATGACGGAAGCTTCACACAATTTCTTTCACCGTA
>NC_092233.1:56384359-56396859 GCF_036320965.1 Panulirus ornatus
CAGACATATATATGTGTATAAGACATACCAGGCGTTTATTTATATATATATATATATATATATATATATATATATATATATATATATATATATATAGAGAGAGAGAGAGAGAGAGAGAGAGAGAGAGAGAGTAGAAAACCTTAGTCTATCTCTCTCTCTCTCATTTTACCCAAGTTACTGAATAATTTCTGAAATTGTTGATTGCCTTGGTGTATTCTCCCCCCCCCCCCCCCTCCATCTAGCCATGATCTTATTGGTTATTCATGACGAGATGAAATTGGGGGCCAGACAGCCCGTCTTATTCAGTGAATAAGATATTCCGTATTCATCTTCGCAGGTCTACACTCACGCGAGGGAGGAGAAAGGCTATAATTCGCTCTCCCCTTTTTCATCGCCATGAATAATAAATAACAGCGTAGAGAACCAGTTAGTCAGCCATAGACTGATATAACAGACATAGGTCATATATAGATGTGGAATTAAATGTATTGAAAAACATTAAAGCCAGCGAATTGAAGAGCAAGGACTCGCGTTCAGCTGTCTATGTAGGTTGGCAAACTCATAAAAGCACTTTGGGTAAATATATACACGAGACGTAGACACATATTACCCTGATGTACTCGTGTTTGTTCGTTCCTGTGTTACCGAAGATATGCTAATGCCATCTGGCGCCATCTGGGTGCACTGAAATGTATATGACCTTCCTTGAGTAAGCTACGTATGTGGACATTATGTTATATACGTAGAGGCGTATAGATTTGATCTTGTGAGTGTATGTATATATATATATATATATATATATATATATATATATATATATATATATATATATATATATATATATATGTATATATATATATTATATATGTTTCTGTATGTGTGTGTTTGTGTCTGTATCTGTGTGCTCGTGTCTGTGTCTGTGTTTGTGTGTGTGTCTGTGTCTGTGTGTGTTTGTGTCTGTGTATGTGTATGTATGTGTGTGTGTGTGTCTGTGTGTCTATATACATACACTCACAGTAAACGACCAAGCCATCATTACTTCAGCGGGGGACAGAAGCCGTCCTGAACACATTCTAACCCCGTGGAGAGGAGAGGAGACGAGAGGAGAGGAGAGGAGACGAGAGGAGAGGAGACAAGAGGAGAGGGAGGACCAGATCCATCCTCCTACCCTCGCTCCTCGCTCCCCGGAGTCTGTCTGTGTTACTCGCCAGATATTCGCGTTTACATCTTCCTAGTCCTGAGGCACAGAGACCTGGTGTTCTGTGCAACGTGAGTGATGGGTCAGTGTGGAGCTACTCGATGCCTTGCATGGATAGATGCGTAAGGGAGGCCTGTCATGATAGAGGTGGAGGTGCCGCCATTGTCAACTCCCATCTCCCTCCTCCCTCCCTCATACATACGTACGTACGCCTATCCACCACCATCATACCATCCCTTCCCCCTCCTCTCTCCACATTGATGCTTCCACCTTGCTGAGGGTGGAAGGTGGAGGTGGGGGGGGGGGGGGGGGGAGACTGAATGCATGGGCCAGGGTGCAATTTTTTTTTTTTTTTTGGAGTTTGGCTATTGGAGGGGAGATGAAAATGAGAGGGGAGAGAGAGAGAGAGAGAGAGAGAGAGAGAGAGAGAGAGAGAGAGTGGGGGAGATGAGATGAGGATGATGATGATGAGGGAGAGAGAGAGAGAGAGAGAGAGAGAGAGAGAGAGTGGGGGGGAGATGAGATGAGGATGATGATGAGAGAGAGAGAGAGAGAGAGAGAGAGAGAGAGAGAGAGAGAGAGAGAGAGAAGAGAGAGAGAGAGAAGAGAGAGAGAGAGAGAGAGAGAGAGAGAGCCTGTGTGTGTTTTAAAAAAGAAAGAGACAACACAATGGGAGGGGGAAAAAAAAAAAAGGAAGGGGCGAGTGGGTAGGAGAAGGATGAAGACCAGCAGAATAAAATAGCAAAGCATTAGGTCAAGGAAGAGAAGAAGGTCAGGAATGATCGTTACAACTATGATGAAAACAAAAAAAAAAAGAAGAAGAGCGGAAAAATGAATGGAAAAAAAAAGAAGTGAATGAAAACTGGGTGAAGGAAGAAGAAGAAGAAAACTAAAAGGAAAAAAAAAATATAGAAGCCAGAAAGATTAAATGAACAGAACGTTGATTGACGTGATGACTGGGTTTATCTGAGGTCTGGCATGTGTTTCTCTCTCTCTCTCTCTCTCTCTCTCTCTCTCTCTCTCTCTCTCTCTCTCTCTCTCTCTCTCTCTCTCTCTCTCTCTCTCTTCATCCTCATCTCATCTCCCCCACTCTCTCTCTCTCTCTCTCTCTCTCTCTCTCTCTCTCTCTCTCTCTCTCTCTCTCCTCTTTCTCTCTCTCTTTCTCATCATCCTCATCTCATCTCATCTCCCCCAGTCTCTCTCTCTCTCTCTCTCTCTCTCTCTCTCTCTCTCTCTCTCTCTCTTTCTCTCTGTCTCCCCACCACAAAAGCCCCTCAGTAACCTCCCCACCATCCAAATTCCCCCCCTCCCCCTCCTCCACCCTCCTTCTACTCACCTCTCTCTCTCTCTCTCTCTCTCCCTCAGTAACTCCCCCCCCCCACCCTCCGGGGCCCATCCTAACACTTCAATTCTTCACTTTGCACAATCACGCCATCCTATGCACCATACGTCATGTTCGACGTGTTCATTTCTCACTCTATTCACCTTTCACTCTCTTCCCGTTCACCTCCTCCTCCTCCTCCTCACTCCAACCCACATGAAAATATGGTCTGTGTGTTGCCTTTCTCTCTCTCTCTCTCTCTCTCTCTCTCTCTCTCTCTCTCTCTCTCTCTCTCTCTCTCTCTCTCTCTCTCTCTGTCGTTTAGCATTTTCCTCCAGAAACATTCCTCGATGTTTTCTCCATAATAGGTAAGCTCAATTATCCTTCGTGATGTACCAACTCAAGTTCGCGGACTCGCATCTTTTGCCTATCGCATCCCCCTTGGCTGACGATGAGAGATAAGGACTTCCTTATCTGTCAACCTTTGCCTAAGATACCCAATGATGATCTTGCTTATCTCTTATCACCTCGTAAGATGGTCCCATTTTTTCCCCCCAGCATAATAGAAATTCAAGATCTAGTTTTCTTTTTCTTTTATTTTGCGAGCGTTTCATCCTCATCATCATCACCTTTCCAAATCACACACACGCCTTTGCCAATTCCTTTGATATAAGAACACGATACAGACTCAGCGTTTTAAGTTTTTCTCTCCTTAATATTACGTACCTCTTGTGAGTTACAAAATGACAAAATACTCCTTTCCCATACACGACAATTCTTTTCTTTACAGAACACAACCCCATTTCACAAAACACCCTCTGTGTCTCACACAGCACCCTCTATGTCTCACACAACACAACACAATCTCACAAAACACACCCTTCTCTCACAAAACACACCCTTCTCTCACAAAACACACCCCAGTTTCATACAACATACCCCTGTCTCACAAAACACACACTTGTCTCACACAACACACCTCTGTCTCAACCAACACACCCCTCTCCCACACAACACACCTCTCTCCCACACAATACACCCCTCTCCCACACAGCACACCCCTCTCCCACGCAATGCACCCCTCTCCCACACAGCACACCCCTCTCCCACGCAATAGCACCCCAGTCCCACACAACACACCCCTCTCCCACACAATACACTCCTGTCCCACATCCCACACAGCACACCCCTCTCCCACACCATATACCCCTGTCCCACACAACACACCCGTCTCCCATACAACACAGCGCTGTTTCCCAACCCACCTTTCTCCCAGACAACACACTCCTCTCCCACACAACACACCCCTTATCTCACACAACACACCATACCCTTAGGGAGGGGGAGGGGGTCGCGTTGTCCATCCACCTAAAATCTTAAAAACTTAAAGTCGTTCTTTAAGTCACTACTGAAGAGTAAGAGGAAACCTAAAGGGATGTTTACGAAAAATCGAAATCCTTTAGAACCAAAAAGATAATTACTTTTCATCCTTATGTTACAACAGATAAAATCCGTCAAGAAGAAAAAGATATCTAAAGTTAAACGAAAAAGATATCAAAGACTTTCCTTGGAAGTCTTAGTTCCAATGGGTGGCAATGGAGGGGCGACCCTAGCTAGATATCCTGCAGGAGGGAGAAGGATAAGCCCTTCGATGACTCCTGACGCTGGTGGCTTTGGTACGAGGAATTGGCCAACAAGGTCATATCTACCCACTCCCCACACACACACACGTCCAAAGCGTAGGATAATGTAACGTAGGATGGGTGTGTGCATGTGTGTCTGTGTGTGTCTCTGTGTGTGTGTGTGTGGGTGATTGCCTACTCGTAATCACTTATTCCTGCTGCATGTGAAGGGACTTTTACACTCTCGCGGCAGCTTCCCCAATCACTCGAAAAATCGTCTCTTGCCACACAACTTTTTAAACTTCTGGGTATGGCCCTCAGCATTCACAATGCCATTTACTCGGTTCATGTCTATTCCTTCGCTCGTCATATACTGTCAGGATTTCTCTGCTGCCTACATATACACCCGTGGGGACAACGAAGTGATGGAGAAACGCAAGGTCAGAGATGAGATTTTTTTTTATCTCTATATACGTTTTCTCGACACAAGGTCATCCTAAAGTTAGAATGAGAACGTTTGGGAAACATAGTGTTTACCCACACACCATGTTCCACATCGAGCTGACTTCCTATTCGTTGCAGTCTCACCCTTCCATTGGCTCTTAATCTGATAGAAGTCACATGCATATCACACCACTCCAGTTTGCTCTAGCCCTTGCATGCCTCTCACCCTCTTGCATGTTCTTTGCCACGAAATTTCAAAGTATTTTTTTCACTCCATCCTTCCAACTCCCTCTTGTGTGTGTGTGTGTGTGTGTGTGTGTGTGTGTGTGTGTGTGTGTGTGTGTGTGTGTGTGTGTTTTCTCATATTCCTTGCTTCTTCCACCTCCGACATGCATGCCCTCTTAGGCATCCTCTCTTCACTCACCTACCATTTCAGCAACATCTGCTACAACTCATCTATACACCATCCTCCCACTCCCACACCCTTACCATACAATCACCATGTCGATCATCTCTTCCTCACACCACACATCATCCCCAGACATATAGCTTCCTCGCTTGGCTCCTTCTTCTGATCCTTGTCTTTTAGAAATTGAAATACGAGGCGTCCTAGCTATGTCTCTTCGTTGTATATCAACTGACTGTTATATTTCTCTCTTGTGTCTCTCTTGTTATTTATATATATATAAATATATATATATATATATATATATATATATATATATATATATATATATATATAAAGAGGGGCAAGTATGAAGTCTGTTGGGGATGAGAGAGCTTGGGAAGTGAGTCAATTGTTGTTCGCTGATGATACAGCGCTGGTGGCTGATTCATGTGAGAAACTGCAGAAGCTGGTGACTGAGTTTGGTAAAGTGTGTGGAAGAAGAAAGTTGAGAGTAAATGTGAATAAGAGCAAGGTTATTAGGTACAGTAGGGGTGAGGGTCAAGTCAATTGGGAGGTGAGTTTGAATGGAGAAAAACTGGAGGAAGTGAAGTGTTTTAGATATCTGGGAGTGGATCTGTCAGCGGATGGAACCATGGAAGCGGAAGTGGATCATAGGGTGGGGGAGGGGGCGAAAATTTTGGGAGCCTTGAAAAATGTGTGGAAGTCGAGAACATTATCTCGGAAAGCAAAAATGGGTATGTTTGAGGGAATAGTGGTTCCAACAATGCTGTATGGTTGCGAGGCGTGGGCTATGGATAGAGATGTGCGCAGGAGGATGGATGTGCTGGAAATGAGATGTTTGAGGACAATGTGTGGTGTGAGGTGGTTTGATCGAGTAAGTAACGTAAGGGTAAGAGAGATGTGTGGAAATAAAAAGAGCGTGGTTGAGAGAGCAGAAGAGGGTGTTTTGAAATGGTTTGGGCACATGGAGAGAATGAGTGAGGAGAGATTGACCAAGAGGATATATGTGTCGGAGGTGGAGGGAACGAGGAGAAGAGGGAGACCAAATTGGAGGTGGAAAGATGGAGTGAAAAAGATTTTGTGTGATCGGGGCCTGAACATGCAGGAGGGTGAAAGGAGGGCAAGAAATAGAGTGAATTGGAGTCATGTGGTATACAGGGCTTGACGTGCTGTCAGTGGATTGAAGCAAGGCATGTGAAGCGTCTGGGGTAAACCATGGAAAGCTGTGTAGGTATGTATATTTGCGTGTGTGGACGTGTGTATGTACATGTGTATGGGGGGGGGGGTTGGGCCATTTCTTTCGTCTGTTTCCTTGCGCTACCTCGCAAACGCGGGAGACAGCGACAAAGTATAAAAAAAAAAAAAAAAAAAAAAAAAAAAAAAAAAAATATATATATATATATATATATATATATATATATATATATATATATATATATATATATATATATATATATATATAGTTTCTTCGAACTTTTCGACTTTCCCCACTTGGCGAGGTAGCGCCACTAACAGACAAAGAAATCCCAGGGAAAATAGTGATCTGGCTCCCTACTCGTAAGGGCCAGATTCCCACTGGTCAGCAGGGGGAACCTGATCATTACAACCCCGGAGAGCGGGGCGCACTTCATCTGTTACCTCCCCACCCTGCTAACGAGGCTGTTCGTCCTCAACCAGGTCATTACGACACGATCATCGTCCCCTTGGCTCCTCCCCTCCTCCAACACACGATATTTTGTAGGCTTTGGAGGTAGGGGGGAGGAAGAAGAAACCTCCTTTTTCCTCCTCTTTCCCTTATATTTCCCCCTCCATTTGTAGGGATTTGGGAGGGAGGGAAGTTGTAGGGGAATGGGTGTTTGGAGGCTGAGTGTAAACATGTTGAAATCTGGCTGAAAATGAAATTAAGTTTTACGATATATTTCGAAAAGAAGAAAAGGGTTTTTGATAGTGTATCCAGCACCAGGAACTTTTAGTTTTTGTGATGTATGGGTTTTCTTTTCCGTCTAAGCCCTTGTCCAACACAGGTGGATATCTGTAAGTACAAAATTTGTCGATAAACACTTTGACACCGTAGTTGTTTACAGTTGCCAAATCCGGATTTAACACCACGAACGAGACGGGAAGATGAAATACAGTGTATTTTTTTTTTAAAAACACTTTGGTGTCTCTTCGTCTGCTGTTGCAATCCGGATTCAGTGCCACGAACGGACAGAGATGTGTGATTTGTTCTTTTTTCTGCTGTGTTGTCTCGTTTTGTTTGAGGGAAATCCGGATTCGATGCCAAGAACGGGCAGAGAGATTATCTACTCTCTTTTTTTTCCTAGCTTTAGTGACTCGTTCTCTTGTTATAGTGATCCGGATGCAGTACGGCGAACGGACATTGCTCTTTCGAAATTCTCGTAGTAAATAAATAAACATCTCTCTCTCTCTCTCTCTCTCTCTCTCTCTCTCTCTCTCTCTCTCTCTCTCTCTTGGGATATCATCTTTATTATTGTCTTTTATTTTCTCGTTATTTCTACTATTATCATTATGATTATCATTACCATTTGATTATCATTATCATGATTATAATTATTATTATTTTTATCATTATCATTAGTAGTAGTAGTTGTAGTAGTAGTAAAGTAGTAGTAATAGTAGTAGTAGTAGTAGTAGTAGTAGTAGTAGTATCATTACTATGATCACTATTATCATTATTACTATCATTACTAATATTATGATTATCATTATCATCATCATCATAATCCCTATTATCATCATCCTTTCATCATCAGTACAATTGAACGTATAATCCCCATAGTTACCATAATCATCCATTTGATTATTCATGGTATCATAATTACTTCTATATCATCACTACACACACTCTCTCTTCATCTCCCGTTGCCTATTTGATTATTCATGGTATCATAATTACTTCTATATCATCACTACACACACTCTCTCTTCATCTCCCGTTGCCTATTTGATTATTCATGGTATCATAATTACTTCTATATCATCACTACACACACTCTCTTCATCTCACGTTGCCTATTTGATTATCCATGGTATCATAATTACTTCTATATCATCACTACACACACTCTCTTCATCTCCCGTTGCCTATTTGATTATCCATGGTATCATAATTACTTCTTTATCATCACTACACACTCTCTCTTCATCTCACGTTGCCTATTTGATTATCCATGGTATCATAATTACTTCTATATCATCACTACACACACTCTCTTCATCTCACGTTGCCTATTTGATTATTCATGGTATCATAATTACTTCTTTATCATCACTACACACTCTCTCTTCATCCCCCGTTGCCTATTTGATTATCCATGGTATCATAATTACCTTATATCATTCATAGTATCATAATTACTTCTATATCATTCATAGTATCATGGTTACTTCTATATCATGACCCCCACCCCACACACACTCTCTCTCTCTTCATCTCCCGTTGCCCCACACCCCAGCCAGGCCAGCAGGTGAACCAAAGCGTGTGTTATTGACTCAGGCAACAGTGGCTTCTGTCGGGGGAGTTCAAAAAGTCTCCGGGGCTTCAGTACACGCTGTTTTGTAGGCTCTCCCTCCCTCCCTCCTCTCCCTCCTCCCTCACTCCCTCCCTCTTCCTCCCTCCTCCTTCTTCTTTACGGCTTTTGGAGCCTCATACCCTCAAGGCTTCAGTTTAACTTAGCATTTTTTTTTCTATCTTTTTTTTTGGGGGGGGTTGTTGCCAGTTTATTCAGGATGCATGTACATACGTACACGGACACAAACACACACACACACACACACACACACACACACACACACACACACACACACACACACACACACACACACACACAAGGAGGGGAAAAATTTGCAAATAAGCAGAGGTGATGCGAGCTAATGCAACATAGCCTCTCTTGCTGTGTGTAAAGTGGGCTTAAAGTTAGCTGGCGAACTCGTCTGTGGCGCGTTCGTCTGTGGCGCCCTCGGTCTGTGGCGCATTTTTATGTGGCGCACTAGTCTGTTGGACACACTGATCTACACTCATGTCTCTCTCACGTTATTTTTCACGGGTGTGTGTGTGTGTGTGTGTGTGTGTGTGTGTGTGTGTGTGTGTGTGCTTGTATCTTATGTATAGCTATCTAACTTGCATCTGTATTCTGTTCCGCTTCACTCTGTAGTTCAATCCTGCTTTTTTTTTTTTTCTTGTTCTACATCATCCTTTGGTTCCGTCTTATTTCTGTCTTCTGTTCTCCATCATCCAGTTATACTGTCTCACTTCTGTTTCCTGTTCTCCATCATCCAGTTATACTGTCTCACTTCTGTCTCCTGTTCTCCATCATCCAGTAATATTGTCTCACTCCTGTCTCTTGTTCTTCAACATCCAGTTACACTGTCTCACTTCTGCCTCTTGTTCTCCATCATCCGGTTATACTGTCTCACTTCTGTCTCCTGTTCTTCATCATCCAGTTATACTGTCTCACTTCTGTCCCCTGTTCTTCATCATTCTGCAGTTCTGCTTTACTTTTGTTCTTCGTCACCGTGTAGTTCTGTCTTACTTCTGTCTTTTGTTCTGCAGCCTCATTTAGCTTTATCATATATCTGTCTCTTGTACTGCAATATCTTACAGATCTGTCTTATATCTGTCTCTTCTTTTGCATCATCATCTTCAACTTTTCCTTAATCTACCTTGCTTATTTCTCTCTTTTTCTCTTCCTCTGTAAACAAATCTTTGATATCTTTCTGTAACTTACCTCTGTTACTTTTTCTTTCTTTCTTACTCTGTTATTCTACCTTATTTCTCTGCCTTTACTTTATTTCTGTCTCATTTTCCACCTTTCTTTGCACTTCTGTCTATCATACTCTATGTCTGTCTCGTTTCCGTATCTTATCTTCTCATTCAGTTTGCTTATGTGTTAAATTCATATCCAACTCCTCTCCCTCTTTATTTATTGCTAATCAGATTAATTCACTGAGGTATTCAATCCCACATTGTCTTTACTCCCTCCCTCTTTCTCAACAAGTTTATACACTTGAAAAGTTTGCACCAAAAACATCATTTCTCATATGATATACATATGTATTTATGTATGTATATATATATATATATATATATATATATATATATATATATATATATATATATATATATATATATATATATATATATGTATATATATATATATATATATATATATATATATATATATATATATATATATATATATATATGTATATATTTGTTATACGTGACAGCTGTCTCCAGCGTTAGCTAGGTCGCACAAGGAAACAGACGAGGAGTGGCCCAGTCCATCCTCATACACATGTATATACATAAACATATATATATATATATATATATATATATATATATATATATATATATATATATATATATATATATATACATAGAGAGAGAGAGAGAGAGAGAGAGAGAGAGAGAGAGAGAGAGAGAGAGAGAGAGAGAGAGAGAGAGAGAGAGAGCACATCTCGTCATGAAGGCGTGGGCCAGACGTTTCAGATGAGTGTATCATAGTGCTGGTGAAGTAGAACAGCGCGGTGTATATATACACCTGACATGATTGACCTGTGACCGAGGCTCACACTGAGCAACAGATGAATAAATGAAGACTCAGGCTCTTCACGCCACTTACGTTATTCATGACTTCCTCATCCTGAAAGTGAAACTACTCGGTTTTCCCATTTTCTTTTTCTTATTCTCTCTCTCTCTCTCTCTCTCTCTCTCTCTCTCTCTCTCTCTCTCTCTCTCTCTCTCTCTCTCTCTCTCTCTCTCTCATCCTGAAAGTGAAGCTACTCGGCTTTCCCATTCTCTCTCTCTCTCTCTCTCTCTCTCTCTCTCTCTCTCTCTCTCTCTCTCTCTCTCTCTCTCTCTCTCTCTCTCTCTCATGACTTCCTCAACCTGAAAATGAAACTCGGTTGTTCCCATTTTTTTTTTTTTTTCACTTTCCACTCTCTCTCTCTCTCTCTCTCTCTCTCTCTCTCTCTCTCTCTCTCTCTCTCTCTCTCTCTCTCTCTCATGACTTCCTCAACCTGAAAATGAAACTCGGTTGTTCCCATTTCCTTCTTTTTCACTTTACATTCACTCTCTCTCTCTCTCTCTCTCTCTTTCTCTCTCTCTCTCTCTCTCTCTCTCTCTCCTCTCTCTCTCTCTCTCTCTCTCTCTCTCTCTCTCTCCCTCCCGAATCTTTTTCCCGTGCGTCAGAGAAACGAGGTGGGAGAAAAACGAGATATATTTCTCAATTTTTTTTTTTCTTTTCTTCGAGAGCATCTGGTAAAAGGTTTATTATGCGGCGCTATCTCTTATCTCTCGAGGAAATTTTGTGATGGAAATATGTAGATAAAAATTGGCGATGAAAATCTCGTGTGTGTGTGTGTGTGTGTGTGTGTGTGTGTGTGTGTGTGTGTGCGTGATCGTACTGACGAAATATAAATTTTCTCTGCTTGAAAAAAAATTTCCGTGTGTGTATATATATATATAATATATATATAGATAGATAGATAGATAGATAGATATAGATTTATATTTATATATATATATATATATATATATATATATATATACATATATATATATATATATATATATATATATATATATATATATATTTTTTTTTTTTTTTATACTCTGTCGCTGTCTCCCGCGTTTGCGAGGTAGCGCAAGGAAACAGACGAAAGAAATGGCCCAACCCCCCCCCCATACACATGTACATACACACGTCCACACACGCAAATATACATACCTACACAGCTTTCCATGGTTTACCCCAGACGCTTCACATGCCTTGATTCAATCCACTGACAGCACGTCAACCCCTGTATACCACATGACTCCAATTCACTCTATATATATATATATATATATATATATATATATATATATATATATATATATATATATATATATATATACTTTATCCTGAGCCAAGTACCCGTTTTATCAACCAGCCCTAGACGGGAGGATGAACAGCTGGATTGACTCTGGACCGACTGCCACAACCAGGATTCGAACCCATGCGAACCTTGAATGTGCTCCATGGACAGCAACGCAAACCAGTAGACCCACAAAATCGACTTCACATCCCACGGCAAATGACTTTCTTCGAAGTAGGTAGTTAAGTCATGCTTGTTTCGGTGGTCTGGTGATTTGGCAGTTCGATCGCGTCATCCAAACCATCCTCTTTTGGGGGGTGGGCGGGGTGAGGGGGGTCTCTCGCTCACACAGGCCCCCTATTGGAGACTTATGGGGTGAATGGCGGCAATATAAAGCTGTGTTGTGATACGTAAAAAAAACACCAGCTAACACAATAGCCGAGCCCAGCTGCAGAGAGAGAGAGAGAGAGAGAGAGAGAGAGAGAGAGAGAGAGAGAGAGAGAGAGAGACTTAACTCACAACACGGTCGACCAGATCGATGTGGCAGTCAATGGAGGAAGGACCACGTGAGGTGACCACTGGCATAATGCTTCGCTAGTGGCAAGATTACAATCACAGTGA
>NC_092233.1:56404359-56406859 GCF_036320965.1 Panulirus ornatus
TTCTATATATATATACTCGTGTATGTATTTCTACCACTTGAGTTCCAGCTGTTCCCACTTTGTAAGAGTTTATGTTTGGTTTGCGGTCGTCCAAACTCGTAGAGAACGCCGAAGGAGGGACGAAGGAGAGGGGGGTGGTCAGGGGAAGTTCGCTGGAACCTCCCAACGGATCCTTTCCGGTTGTCCTGGAAGGATTCGTCGTCGGAAGCACAGTCACCAGCGACACCTTCGTGTGTGATGAACGAAGAGTCATGACTCTCTCTCTCTCTCTCTCTCTCTCTCTCTCTCTCTCTCTCTCTCTCTCTCTCTCTCTCTCTC
Source organism: Panulirus ornatus (assembly GCF_036320965.1). NCBI lineage: Eukaryota > Metazoa > Arthropoda > Malacostraca > Decapoda > Palinuridae > Panulirus > Panulirus ornatus. The sequence continues at coordinate 56,404,678 of NC_092233.1, forward strand.
TCTCTCTCTCTCTCTCTCTCATTCTCCCGGAACCAAGAGGGAAACATCATCAAGACGACGAGGACATAAAGTGATGATGCTTCCTTCCTTACATGTTATTCCCTCCTTCTACACAGGTTGTGACGCCTTCCCTCCTTCTACACAAGTTGTGTAACCCCTTCCCTCCTTCTACGCAAGTTGTGTAACCCCTTCCCTCCTTCTACACAAGTTGTGTAACACCTTTCCCTCCTTCTACACAATTGTGTAACCCCCTTCCCTCCTTCTACATAAGTTGTGTAACGCCTTCCCTCCTTCTACACAAGTTGTGTAACCCCTTCCCTCCTTCTACAGGTAATGATCCTTCTTCCTCCACCACCTACACAACCTCGCATGACGCCTTCCCTCCTTCTCTACACACAAATTGTGCGAGGTCTTCACTCCAAGTAATGCTCCTGTCTCCCTTCCTTCCTTCCTGGTCCCATTGTTGACACATCTGCTCTCCGGTAATCGGCTTGAGACAGCCACGTCCCCGACCGCTCACACCCCGAACGGCAGAAGACGATAAGCCGGCACCAGGTAATATTGTTATTAACATAATATATGACAGATTATACTGACGTCTTGGGCGACCTGAGTGCACAGTAGCCGAACTTCGCAAAGAATATATATGTAATTATTCAGCGAAGAAGAAGAAGAAGGAGGAGGAGGAGGAATAATTGTCGTGGTCTGGGTTGAGGATTCGGTACATCATTCAATGAATATGATTCTTTTATTCATCACTGGGGGAAATGTATATATATATATATATATATATATATATATATATATATATATATATATATATATATATATATATATATATATGTAATTCTCATGGATTCCCAGAGTTACAATTTCAAGTAGGATGCGGAGGAGTGAGGGAGTTGGTGCTGGAGGCTTATGATACCTGGTCTGTTGACATCCCCTTCCTATGATTGTCTCGCTTGGCATCCAATGTGGATCTTTATAATGTCTCGTAGTCCCTTGCTGGCTGGCTGGCTGGCGTAGGCCACCTGTGGCGCTACGGGATGCCCCAACGGAAAGAAGGGGGAGGCTAGTTCACGATGGTGGCCGGGATGTCCCATTGGTTTTCAAGGGGCTTGCCTTGCCTCCTCCTCCTCCTCCTCCTCCTCCTCCTCCTCCTTAGACCTGCTCGAGAGACTTCATCACGAGACTTCACACCAAGGATCACACTTCACGAGACTTGACTAAGGTCATACGGACGGACGTAAGGATCTATCGTAGATATCGTAATGTGTTCCATTCGCTCTGGTGCCCTACTGCCCTGCGCTGAAAGCTAAAAGGGGGAGAGAGCTTCACACCTTCAGGAGGAGAGGACTACTCCACCTGAAAAGTTCAGGGTGATTTCAGTAGCGTCTGATGAATTCGAGGAGGGGGCGCGACCTCGAGTACTGGAGTAATGGTCTCGCCAGCCAGTGGGCGTTGTGTGGAGGTGAAACTTCATTTGAATGCATGCGCCATTTGAGATTATTAAATACAACACCTCCTGCTCCTCTAGTTTGCCCAAGTCTCAGCATTGCGTGAAAGGAAGCACAGGGGGAAAAAAAGAAGTTTATTCTCTCTCTCTCTCTCTCTCTCTCTCTCTCTCTCTCTCTCTCTCTCTCTCTCTCTCTCTCTCTCTCTCTCTCTCTGACACTAACATCTGTAAAACACACTAGACATAAAAAAAAAGAAACTATACCTTTGTTTTAGACAGAGAGAGAGAGAGAGAGAGAGAGAGAGAGAGAAAAGAGAGAGTGAGAGAGAGAAGAGAGAGAGAGAGAGAGAGAGAGAGAGAGAGAGAGAGAGAGAGAGAGAGAGAGAGAGACAGAGAGAGAGACAGAGAGGTTTTCCTCACCTTCAGAGCTGAGCTCGTAGCGTCTACCTTGTCTGCTTTGTCCAGCTTAACTCTCAACAAGCTGGGCGAAGAGGAGCTTGGGTGTGTTCAGCGTAAGGTGTTTACAAAGCTTGCCTTGAATCATTGAACTAATGCAAAGGCGATTTCTCAACACTCTCTCCTCTCTCTCTCTCTCTCTCTCTCTCTCTCTCTCTCTCTCTCTCTCTCTCTCTCTCCTTCCGTTACCATGAAAGGGTTTTTTTTTTTTTTCACGCTTTACCCCTTTCATTACACCAATTGAAATGTTTTTGAAAACGATATAGTAAT
>NC_092233.1:56411859-56494359 GCF_036320965.1 Panulirus ornatus
TTTTATTTTTTTGCATGTTTTCAGTAACCAATTCCATTTAGTTTATTTCTATACCTTAATAAGGTAAAGTAAAGCTTAGAGTTGATGTGTATATATTTTGTTTTAAATCAAATTCGGTTAGAACTATTTTATTTTTATCTTTTCCCTGGAAGGGTCTGTTGGAACCAAGGGTAGAGAAATCGTTTTAGCCCGTGACTCTTAAGTGTTCGAGAATTAGAGGGAGGGAACAGAGGACGCATGTCAAGGTAAACGCCCTCTGAACTGATTGAGGTCCTCTCTGGAGTTCCACAGGGTTCTGCCCTGAGACCATTGTTCTCCTTAATCTACGTCATTAACATACCAGAAGCACTAGACTCCATCTGTATGGTGTGGGAGCAAAGCGGCTAAAAGCAGTGAAAAGATTTTGTCAATGGTTTTTAAAGCTTGTCTACGAGTAGGAAGAGAGGAGAGTGAGTGGTGTCCATTGAAAGTGGAGGTCTTCAGCAATTTCATTAACTTGATAAAGACTGCCAGGAATTTCTCCGTGACATTAGTGCCTTGGTCAGGAGGCAGTTTGACAACTGCCCTCAGCGACAACTGCTAATGGCAGTAGCAAGCAACCGATTAAGGTACGAGGTTCACCCTGGGCCGGCGCCGTGGCACATCACAATCACATGACTGTCAAGTAATCGTAGTAAGAGACTCTCTGCCAGCCAGAAGTTCCTGTAGCTTCCCCGTTGACACTTCGGTAGTCGAGATGAGCTTTGGATACCACGTCATTTGTGTTCCCCCAGGAATTCCTGCAGACGAGGTGCTCCTAACGAGAGCCGTGGTTGGGTGATTGCAAAGTTATTGTACTCAAACGGGAAATGCTAACACAAGTATTTGGAAAGTGTGAAAATCTACTGCTGAGAGAAAGGAGTATTCGCGAGTAGAAGTTAACTATTACCACTGGTCAAATGTATGTTGATTCCTATATACATCTGATAGATATTCGATATCCGGCCTATGAAATCTGATACTGTTTTAGTTAATGAGATACATTGATTTGGAACAAAATCTTTTCTGTTTATATGAAATGGTTTATATGTACATTAGAAGATCCGGTATCCAACCTGTGAAATTTGGTAATTTCGCCATGAAGATCAGTTGATAAAAAGTGTGATCTATTCTGTTTATATTAAATGGTTGATATACAATAGGTTAATTCTGATCACTCGAGAAGAGCGATGTGCTCTCCCAGCTGTATTTTGCAACTACGAGGACATATTGGATCATATGAAACGCGTCCCTAGTGCCAATGGCCAAGTGGACGTGGTGCCCATAGTGCCAATGGCCAATGTGGACGTGGTGCCCCTAGTGCCAATGGCCAATGTGGACGTGGTGCCCCTAGTGCCAATGGCCAATGTGGACGTGGTGCCCATAGTGCCAATGGCCAATGTGGACGTGGTGCCCATAGTGCCAATGGCCAATGTGGACGTGGTGCCCCTTGTGCCAATAGCCAATGTGGACGTGGTGCCCCTAGTGCCAATGGCCAATGTGGACGTGGTGCCCCTAGTGCCAATGGCCAATGTGGACGTGGTGCCCCTAGTGCCAATGGCCAATGTGGACGTGGTGCCCCTAGTGCCAATGGCCAAGTGGACGTGGTGCCCCTAGTGCCAATGGCCAATGTGGACGTGGTGCCCCTAGTGCCAATGGCCAATGTGGACGTGGTGCCCCTAGTGCCAATGGCCAATGTGGACGTGGTGCCCCTAGTGCCAATAGCCAATGTGGACGTGGTGCCCCTAGTGCCAATGGCCAAGTGGACGTGGTGCCCCTAGTGCCAATGGCCAATGTGGACGTGGTGCTCTTCGGGCCCCTGTGTGTGTATGTGTGTGTGTGTGTGTGTGTATGTGTGTGTGTGTGTGTGTCTGTGTGTGTGTGTGTGTGTGGAGCTGCCAAGACCTGGGGTCAAGGTTGTTGTCCAAACGTCCTACCCTGAGTGAGGAGTTCGTCTCCACCACAACACAACGATCGTTAACGTAGCAACAGTCTGTCCTACTCACAGTTCCCCTAACAGTCTGTCCTCCTCACAGTTCCCTTCACCGTCCTCCACACATTTCCCCTGACAGTCCGTCCTTCTCATAGTTCCACTTCACAGTCCTCCTCACAGTTCCCCTGACAGTCCGTCCTCCTCACAGTTCCCCTGACAGTCCGTCCTCCTCACTGTTCCCTTCACAGTCTGTCCTCCTCACAGTTCCCCTGACAGTCCGTCCTCCTCACAGTTCCACTTCACCGTCCTCCTCACAGTTCCCTTCACAGTCTGTCCTCCTCACAGTTCCCTTCACCGTCCTCCTCACAGTTCCCTTCACAGTCTGTCCTCCTCACAGTTCCCCTGACAGTCTCCTCACAGTTCCCTTCACAGTCTGTCCTCCTCACAGTTCCCTTCACCGTCCTCCTCACAGTTCCCCTGACAGTCCGTCCTCCTCACAGTTCCCTTCACCGTCCTCCTCACAGTTCCCTTCACAGTCTGTCCTCCTCACAGTTCCCCTGACAGTCTCCTTGTAACACTTCCCACTGAGATCCTCCTACCTTCCTCCCCCACCCTCCTCCCCCTAACAATTCCCCCTCACAGTCCACTTGACACCACCTCGGACAGTCCACCTTGGACACAGTCCACCTCCACCCATCCCTCCGGGCCTCTGTAAGATCGCACAAATCATATCAGGAGGCGTCGAGGCCCCTCGAGGTCAGGCATGGCCAACCTCGCCTCCCTCCCCAGGTCGGACGCGTGTATTCAGGTGGAGGGGACGGCGTAAAGCAGCCGTTAGGGTCTCAGAACTGGTGACTGTGAGGGAGGAGGAGGGAGACACGATGTGTCAGTCCCATGCTAGGCAGTGGACCGTGTGTCGAGGAGATTTCTTGGGGGTATCCCGGGTCGCATTGTCAACAGGGACTTATGATACGTACAGATATAAGATCTTCGTGAGGGCTTTGGCTGGGGAGGTGAGAGAGGGACGGGGGATGTAGTGGGTGTTCTGATGGAACGGTGTTCAGGCGAATAGATTGACCCAGAAAGATTCTGTGTGTGTGTGTGTGTGTGTGTGTGTGTGTGTGTGTGTGTGTGTGTGTGTGTGTGTGTGTGTGGCGTTACGTAAAGCTGTCATCACTCAGTCTCCTTGCGGTAACCAAGGATTCTAATCAGTGTGGCTGCGACGGAGCAAAATAGTGCCAAACAAACCATTGTAGTTAGAGCTAAGATTAAGGGCAATTATCCGTTTCCCGCGTTGGTGACGCAGCGCCAGGAACAGACGAAGAAAGATCTAATTTGCTCGTGTACATTCTCCAGCTTTCAGGCGTTCATGTGTAATGAACTGATACCACAGCTTCTTATCCACCACCAGACTTTTCTGTGGTTTCTCACGCCTGTCTCAAATGCCTTGGTTCAATCTACAAACAGCACGTCGTCCCTTGTATACCACAACGTTCCAATTTACTCTATCCCAATGATAGGAAAATGATGGACGACTCTGGGTGAGAGAAGTTCCTCTTGAAGAGACAGGGCTCATATTCATTCACCTTCAACGATGCAAGCCCGTCGAAGGTGACTCCCCCTCACTTACGGCGCATCCAAAGGAAGGTGAAGCTCACACACACACACACACACACACACACACACACACACACACACACAATACTTCTCAAGGACCCGTCTCACCTCTACCACCACCACCCCCCACCACTCTCAGCCTCAACTCGAGTGCTTCATTATCAAAGTCTCCCATCTGCTCGTACTCCAACCACACCCTCGAAAACAACAAACCCCCCCACCTCACCCTCCTCCTCCTCTTCTTCCCACCCTCTAGAGCTACCACTCCAATCTTGTGTCTCCACCTGCTACAGCATGATGATAACGTTCGACAACTTACTAATGATCACTGCTGACACTTCTACTTAAAGAGGACGACACAAGTCGTCTGTACTTGCCAGGCAACGAATCCTCATCTGGTCGTCTGTCTGTTGTCATGATTACTGTGGTGGGGGATGGTTGAGGTCTTGTGTTGACATGGTTACTGTTGAAGGAATGGTTGAGATCTTCTGTTGACATGATTACTGTTGTCATCATTGCTGTTGAAAGAATGGCCGAGGTCGTCTGTTGTCATCTTTGCTGTTGAAAGAATGGTTGAGGTCTTCTGTTGACATGATTACTGTTGAAGGAATGGTTGAGGTCTTCTGTTAGCATGATTACTGTTGAAGGAATGGTTGAGATCATCTGTTGACATGATTACTGTTTGAGGTCTTTTATTGACATGATTACTCTTGAAGGAATGGCTGAGGTCTTCTGTTGTCATCATTGCTGTGGTGGGAATGGCTGAGAAATATCAATGAATCTTCTTTTATCAAATACACAAAGAATTGTAACATTGATATTAGTGAAGGTCTATACAAACTGCATAACTTTGACGTGGACACAAGTTTGTAAACAGTTCCCCTTTCTTTTCCACTTAATACGAATTTTATGACAGCCATGATGCCAGCAGACCCGAACACACACCATCAACTCGAACACCACCATCTGGTAACGCTTGTTTACCTATGGCGTCTTAACTACGTCTCTTACATGTATATCAACTGACTGTTCTACGTCTTCTGTCTCATTCTCGTATCTTCCCCCCTGATGATGTGATCATTGCACGAAAGTGCACTTGGGAACTTGCCGTGTTTCATCTTCGTAGTGGTTTTATGCATATACTAGATCACGCGTACCACACGAGTGATCTCCTATAATGTCATATATATATAAAACACACACACACGCACACACACACACACACACACACACACACACACACACACCACACCCACACACCCACACACACACACACCAGCACCTACACACGAGAATCAAACTCGTTTCCTTTTATTCATTTTTTTTTTTTTTTTTTTTTTTTTTTTGCAATACACCTGAAAAATCAGAGCGATCCGTTCCACTGGTCATTGTGAATAGGAGCGAGTTCTCCAGCTGACTAACTTTTCTCTCTTCTTTTTTTGGACCATCCACAATCCGATCATATCTCCCGTGAGGAGGAGGAGGTGGTAGTAGTAGAAGGGACAAGGGCTTTATCAACTGCGGTCGTAGCACCTCCTTAGGAGGGAGGGAGGAGGGAAGGCCCCATTCCTTTACTGCTGATGCTGTGTGGAGGAGGAGGTGGAGGAGGAGGAGGAGGTGGGTAGAGGAGGAGGAGGAGGAGGCACCATACCACACCAGTAAGTATGAGGACATCTGGCGATCAAAGTGGGAAGTATAAATCCAAGGCAGAGAGAGGTCGGGTGTGAGCGTGTGTGTGGGTGTGCGTGTGCGTGTGTCTTAGAGAGAGAGAGAGAGAGAGAGAGAGAGAGAGAGAGAGAGAGAGAGAGAGAGAGAGAGAGAGATTACACATACCGACCGTGTAAACTCTTTTGTTGTGGTGGGAACATAAATGCGTCTCTGGTTCACATGTGCTTTTCTCTTCTTGTGTGTGTGTGTGTGACGCTCCGGAGGATTACATAAATATCAGAAGGGAAATTGAAATGGGTCTTAGAGCAGATTCCGTCGTGTATTATGAAGTAATCCTCTTATTTCCACGTGTGTGGGGAAGACAAATATGAATTTATATATATATATATATATATATATATATATATATATATATATATATATATATATATATATGTATATATATGTATATATCCCTTGGGATAGGGGAGAAAGAATACTTCCCACGTTTTCCCTGCGTGTCGTAGAAGGCGACTAAAAGGGTAGGGAGCTGGGGTCTGGAAATCCTCCCCTCCAGCTTTTACATTTCCAAAAGATGGAACAGAGAAAGGGACCAAGTGAGGATATTCCCTCTAAAGATCATTCTTCTGTTCTTAACGCTACCTCGTTACCGCGGGAAATGGCAAATGTGTGTATATATGTATATATATATATATATATATATATATATATATATATATATATATATATATATATATATTACAAGTTAGGAAGATTTTCTCATGCGTCATGAATGCCAACACTTACTCTCGTTGGTGTTGACCACGAGAGATCCGAGTCCTAATTCACCTAAATGCATTTAAATACTTGTATCTCAGAGGTGTGTTGTGTTGACAACCACAGCCATCATTAACGTTGGAGTGTAGGGGACATGAACGGGCTCAAGGCCAATTAGTATTGCCAGACTGGCAAGATTACGTATACCTCGTTAAAGTTGTCCTCTATCATTACCATGTTTACGTCTTTGCAGTATTCATATTGCCATCACTATATGATCCTAGGAGTCTCTTTAATGTGGCTCCAGCGCCTTTGTGGCTGCGCTCCAAGCAGGAGCAGGGATATGATGGGCTCCTCAGATGCTGGATTGGTTCTTGACAAGACTAAGATTCTACGTATTCTCCGTGTTCTTTAACGATGGACATTCCTCACTCAGGATACGAATAAAAGGGGGCAAGAGTGTGGAGCTGGAGACCTTACGTTCCTAATGATTTTCATCTATAAACATGGGAACAGAGGAAGGAGCCAAGCGAGGAGTGCTCATGCTTCTCAAGCTGGGGTGTCTAATGTGTATGGATGTAAGCAAGATGGAAAGAAAGGAGAGACAAGTGGCATGTTTGTGGAAAGGAATCTGGATGTTCTAGCTCTGAGTGGAACAAAGTTCAAGGTAAAGGTGTAGAATGGTTTAGGAATGTGTTAAGGTTAAAGTCAGAGGTTACTGTAAGGGCGAGAGCTAAGGAAGGAGAAGCACTGCTGCTGAAAATGGAGTTGTGGGAGTGTGTGAAATAGTGTAAAGAAGTGAGGCCAGACTGATGTGGTTAAGAATGAAAACTGGATGACGAGAAATGAATGATTATTAGTTCTTATGTACTGAGAGAAGAGACGAATAAGAAAATATAACGGGTGTTTTGGGAGGTGCTGAGTGGGTGTGGCGGTAGTGTAGGTGCAAGAGATCAAAGAGTAGAAGTGAGTTATTTGATTGCGAAATTGGGTAGTGTGGCAGTTGAGGGTATGATTCGGGAACTTTGGGTACCCGTTGTTGTGAATAAGAATGGTGAACAGCTTGTGAAGTTGTGTGCTGAAAAAGGATGGGCGATTGGGAATACCTGATTCTAAAAAAATAAGAGACTTACATAAATAAACATGGTTGGTAAGGAAAGATGGTGAAGGAGACATTGTTGTGATTTGGGATCCGACGCAAAGGAAGGAGAGACTCTTGAATGTGAATGTGCTGAAAAGGGCAGCTGGTGAAATGTCTGATCATATAGATGAAGAGAGGTTGGTGAACATTGAGTGATCTTGGAAAAGAGGCTTGGGAGGCGAGTTACCAGGAGAGACTGGGTGTAAAGCGACGGAAGGTGAGGGGGGAAAATGAAGCCAAGGAAGTATGTGAGGAATGGAAGAGATTTCGGGAACCATTACTTACATATAGATAGATAGATAAGTAGATAGATAGTTAGATAGATAGATAGATGGATATAGTTTTGGCTTTAACACGACTGGTCCCACCAAAGTCCACCAGTTACATGTGGTCCTCGAAGACCTGTGGTACTCCAGTGGCTTGAGCTGGCCATCATCAGCTCCTCAGTACTCTGTCGCCCACACTTTCGCTCACCCTGACGCCCGCACTGCCGGATGGTGTGTGTGTGTCTCTCCCCGTCCGTCTACTAGACTGGGACTTGTTGAAAGGTATCCAAAGGTGCTTTCGTCCATTGCTGACCTCTTAGGGTCAAGATGATCTAAAGAGGTCATTGGAAAGGTCGCCCAAGGTGAATAAAGAGGTGGAATTTGTAGTCTCGTATGACCACCGAGCTTTATTATGACCCGAACAACCATACGCCTTGCCTATTTGATGTCGTAAGGTTAAAGGTCACATTCATTGCCTAGTAATTACCGCAAATGATGAGTTCAGTAATTACTCTCAGTGATCAGGTTGAAGGTAGAAATTTAAGGACGAATGTCGTCTGACACTTCAATGCATGATTGGCCCCCTGAGGCAGCCTCTCCACATTCGTAATGACTACGATCCTCAGTGTAGCGGTTAGCGTCCCTGACGCATTCACGGGGCCGCCCAAGCTCGAGGGTATGGGTTCGAATCCTGGGTTGTGGCCGTCGGTCCACAGTCAACCCAGCTCTTCATCCACCCTTATAGGGATTGGTCAACAAAGTAGGTTCTTGTGACATTATTGTCTTGGCCTTAGAAGGGCTAAGTATGAATACCTGGCCTCTAGTTAGAAGGCTATGACCCTTGAACACGGTAGCACGACCCTTAGTTATAGACTTATAAGGGTCGGGTCACTGGTCTATATCATCATGCCAAAGGATTGTACAGTCGTAATCAAGGATCTTACCGTCTTGATCAAGGCTTGTACCGTCGCTCTCAAATGACCATGCCATTATGTTCAAGGGCCGCATCTTCGTGTTCAAGGGTCGTATCATCGTGCTCAAGGGCCCGATCGTACCATCATCTTCAAGGATCGTAGCATTGTCTTCAAGGGCCGTACCATCGTCTTCAAGGGCCGTACCATCGCGCCTAAGGGCCGTACCATCGTACACTAAGAGCTTAAATCTCTGAGAATATGGCAAGTCAGTAAATAAGGGCTCCATCTACTTCTGAATCAAAATTTCAAAGTCCCCTCTCACAAGGGCGGTACAGGAGCCGGTACGTGTAGCGTCTTCACTGACACGAACAGTTAGGCGGATCAACGCGTCGTTAACAGGTCTTCTCGGAGACGCCCGCTGGTGGAAGTTGTCGTTAGAGGTCCAAACGGGGTCAAGGGAGAGAGAGAGAGAGAGAGAGAGAGAGAGAGAGAGAGAGAGAGAGAGAGAGAGAGAGATGCCTCAAAAGTCGTGAGAGGTCAGACGGAGGGAGGGGGGTTGGGGGAACACAAGAGAGAGAGAGAGAGAGAGAGAGAGAGAGAGAGAGAGAGAGAGAGAGAGAGAGAGAGAGAGAGAGAGAGAGAGAGAGAACAAACCACGTCAGCCCAGGGAGCTACCTTCTTGGATATCAAATTTCCACTTCACGTAACACCCAGGCTGAACGCGCCCCCCCACCCCCTCTGCTACATGGCTACTGGAAGCTGTGGCTTTGAACGCACTCCTACGAAAAGGCTACTAGAGGCTCTGGCCTTGAACGCACTCCTTTTTAAATGGTTACTCTTGACTGCTGTTCGGAACTCATTCATGGTAAATGGCTAATGGAGGCTGTGGGCCTACGACAGCCCTCAAGGGGCTATCTTCGAGGAGGAGGTGTACACGAACTATCGAAATGAGGAGGAAGGAATACCTAATCAAGAGGAAATGCGAGGGGAGTGAACGAACTTCGAGGAAGAACTTGACCTTCAGAAGTGAAAAGACGTTGAACTTTTAAGAAGGAGGGGGAGAACGTTCAAGGGGGGGGGGGGAGAGAACCCTGAACCTCAGGAGGGAAAAATGTTCAAGGGAAACTTTGAACCTCTGAAGGAGGGAAGAATGTTCAAAGGAGACTTTGAACCTCTGAAGGAGGGAAAAACGTTCAAAGGAGACTTTGAACCTCTGAAGAAGGGAAAAACGTTCAAAGGAGACTTTGAACCTTTGAAGGAGGGAAAAAACGTTCAAAGGAGACCTTGAACCTCTGAAGGAGGGAAGGACGTTCAAAGGAGACTTTGAACCTCTGAAGGAAGGGAAAAACGTTCAAAGGAGACTTTGAACCTCAGAAGGAAGGAAAAAAAAACATTGGAAGAAGCTAGGAAGTAAGAATATATTCTTCAATCTTTGCTCTCTCTCTCTCTTGCCTTCACCACCTGATTTCCTTTCGTCTTGCCTTTCTAAAAAGGTTTAGAGACGCGAAGGGGTACCCAACCCCACAGGATTAACACGCCTGCGAGGTGTCTCTCGGTGTCACACAGGTAATTCAAATAGCGACCAGGTGGAAGAGAAGAAGAAAAGGAAATAGTGGTTAACCCATCGTACTTCATTCATTCATCTCTTGATCTCTCTTTTTAACTCGGTGAAGTGCTGCGCGCTAGCCCTGGAACATGGCTTTGGGTACCCGGTAGCAAGTAAGTTTCTCTCTCTCTCTCTCTCTCTCTCTCTCTCTCTCTCTCTCTCTCTCTCTCTCTTCTCTCTCTCTCTCTCTCTCCATCCGTCTATCTACCTATCTATCTATCTAAAACATGTAGCTACAACCATTTAGACAAAATTCAACCAACTCAACCAACCAATCTGGAATTCACCTCTGGCCCGAGAGACGTGTGTGTGTGTGTGTGTGTGTGTGTGTGTGTGTGTGTGTGTGTGTGTTGAGGAACCATCGTTAATACTATAGGCTTACCATGTTACCCTGACGGAGCCCCAGAAGGCCAACCCTAGTCCCTAGGGCGTGACTGTGTTCTCCCGTTAGGGCTCTTCCCTGGACCCAGAGGTGAGGAGGAGGTGGAGGACGAGGAGGAGGAGGAGAACGAGGAGGAGGAGGAGGGCGAGGAGGAGGAGGAGGTGGAGGAGGAGGAGGAGAAAGGGCTAATGGAGTGCTTGTGGGAGAAATGATGAAAGAGGAAAAAGGTCAAGAATAATAATGATAAGAAGAAGTAGAAGATAAAGAAGAAGAAGAAGAAGAAGAAGAAGAAGAAGAAGAAGAAGAAAGAATAAGAAGTAGAAGAAGAAGAAGAAGAAGAAGAAGAAGAAGAAGAAGAAGAAGAAGAAGAAAGAATAAGAAGTAGAAGAAGAAGAAGAAGAAGAAGAAGAAGAAGAAGAAAGAATAAGAAGAAAGAATAAGAAGTAGAAGAAGAAGAAGAAGAAGAAGAAGAAGAAGAAGAAGAAGAAAAAGAAAGAATAAGAAGAAAGAATAAGAAGTAGAAGAAGAAGAAGAAGAAGAAGAAGAAGAAGAAGAAGACGAAGAGCACTTTAAAGAAGAAGAAGAAGAAGAAGAAAGAAAGAATAAGAAGAAAGAATAAGAAGTAGAAGAAGAAGAAGAAGAAGAAGAAGAAGAAGAAGAAAGAATAAGAAGAAAGAATAAGAAGTAGAAGAAGAAGAAGAAGAAGAAGAAGAAGAAGAAGACGAAGAGCACTTTAAAGAAGAAGAAGAAGAAGAAGAAGAAGAAGAAGAAGAAAGAATAAGAAGAAAGAAGAAGAAGTAAAAGAAGAAGAAGAAGAAGAAAGAAGAAGAAGAAGAAGAAGAAGAAGAAGAAGAGAATGAGCAATTTAAACAGAGAAACGTGGAAAGGCAAAATAACGAAGAGGAATGACAAAACAAGAACAGAAATAAACAACAACAGCAGAAATAAGTGGACAAAATGACTCACACCAACAATACATCAAGATAAATGACTTACACTACAGCTGTAGTTTGAATAATTACTCTGGTGGTTACTTTACGCCACACTTATCCACCCACTAAAATGACCTGTCGGATACAGTGATTACCGACCTTATGGAACAGCCAATCCGCAGGGTTTCCAATCAGTCAGTTCAAAGATAAATTGATTACACTTTGATTAGCTTCTTCCCCTCTGACAGGAGAGATGACCCACTCGACGAATTTCTGTCATATTGAGTCGAACAGACAATTTGTCTGCTTATGGACGATACACTGGATAGTCTATCCACTGTCGAGGAGAATAGACAAAACCTAATGTATTAAGACAGCAAATTGATCATTACTATCCTTACGGTAAAAATTGTCCATGAAAATCAATGTGAAATGAGTTTCCATCGGTTCGTTATATACGATGGCTCTATGGCCAGTAATAGGCTACCGTTGTCGACTAATGGCCGTAGAAAGACGTCAATATATTCCGGTAATATCCATAAATAAGGCTGTAGCAGGGTAGGTATGGAGGCTGCTTCCTGTCCTCCGTATTTCGTCCGATATTGATTCCTCATCACAATAGACCGGCAGGATATACAGGAGCCGCGGGCCAAGGTAAACACACCAGCTCGTTAATGACGGCCACAGTGTCCCTCCTCCTCCTCCTCCTCCTCCTTCACATACACCTGGGTGTCTCGTCCCTCCCACAACACGGTGGGTATGGTTGAGGGACGTCCCTGTATGGGTGAGGGACGTCCCTGTATCCACACTTGTCTCCTCCATGTCCATAGTCTTGACAACCGTCCTGGTGTAGCGGTGAAAGCCTTCCATGAGATGAAATGTCGCAAGGCTGCAATTGGATGGTGTTGCTGTTGAATTTCTTATGGAAAGTGGGGTGAGCTGTGTTGTTGATTGGTTGGTAAGGACTCTCAATGCATGGATCTTGGTGAGGTACCTGAGGATTAGCAGAATGTATGTATAATGCCCATTGTTGAAAGAGAAGAGGGATATGGGTGAGTTATCTTGTATGGGAGGGTATTCATTAAGAGAGCGAAGGCATGTACAGAGCATCAGACTGGAAAGGAACAGTGTGGTTTCAGAAGTGGTTGAGAATGTGTGGATCAGGTGTTCGCTTTAAAGAATGTATGTGAGAAACATTTAGAAAAACAGATGGATTTGTATGTGGCATTTATGGATCTGGCACATGATAGGGTTGATAGAGATGCCTTGTGGAAAGTCATAAGAATATACGTTGTGGGAGGAATGCTGCTTGAAGTAGTAATAAGAGTTTATTAAGGGTGTAAGTACGAGTAGGAAGAGAGGAGAGGGATTGGTTTCCAGTAAATATTAGCCTACGGTAGGAGTGTGTGATGTCACCATGGCTTTTCAACTTGTTTATGGATAGGGTGGTGAGGGAGGTAAATGCAAGAGTTATGGAAAGAGGGGCGAGTATGCAGTCTTTGGAGGATGAGAGAGCCTAAGAAGTGATTAGGTTGTTTTTGCTGATGATACAACATTGATGGCTGATCTGAGTGTGGATAGGGAGCTGTGGTTTCGGTGCATTACACATAACAGCTAGAGAGTGGATGTAAGCGGATGCCGCCATTCTTCGTCTGTTATCGGCGTTACCGCGCTAACACGGGAAACGGCGATCAAGTAGGGAAAAAATATATACATATATGTGTGTGTGTGTGAGAGAGAGAGAGAGAGAGAGAGAGAGAGAGAGAGAGAGAGAGAGAGAGAGAGAGAGAGAGAGAGAGAGAGAGAGAGAATATCTCCCACACGTTTACTACATTTTTAGTTCCGTTATTTCGGCTGATATATATATATATATATATATATATATATATATATATATATATATATATATATATATATATATATCTTTCTTTTTCTTTTTTGCTTTGTTGCTGTCTCCCGCGTTTGCGAGGTAGCGCAAGGAAACAGACGAAAGAAATGGCCATGTGTTTTGAGGTACATAATCACAGCTGTCTTTCCATTTTGAAATATTCCAGGAGAGGATGGGTTCCGGTAATGCTTCCAGCTCCTCCAAAGTTCAGAGCAATCATTCTGCCAGTGAGGAATGCTAATGCTACACACACACACACACACACACACACACACACACACACACACGAAGTCTAGTCAAACACGAATCTAACTCACACAGGAATTTCAGTCAAACACGAATCTTAGTCAGGCATTATATAAAAAGATACCCCCTTTTTTTATCTTGCTAAAGCGACTTAAGAGATATATATATATATATATATATATATATATATATATATATATATATATATATATATATATATATATATATCGGGAAAAAGAAATTGAATTTACGACCAATATATTGCCAGAAATTGGACTCTTCATTTAATCTATACGAGTCAAATTGATTTATACCAAACCCACTGAAAATGATACAACAGTTTAGTACACAGCATTAAGATATATATATATATATATATATATATATATATATATATATATATATATATATATATAAATATATATATATATATATATATATATATATATATATATATATATATATATATATATATATATATATATATGATAGTGATAAGTATGATGTAATGGCTCATTTACAAAGTAATTAGATATATAATAATTTGAGAAATAGATATAATAATTTTCCCTGAAGAATTAGACTAGACCTTAGTATTCCAAGTGGAGAGTGGTCATCCTCCTCTCGAAGTCTCAGACTTTGGGATGTCTGCATGTGTGTGTGGATGTAACCAAGATGAGAAGAACGGAGAGATAGGTAGTATGTTTGACTAAAGGAACCTTCTTCTTCACCTCTTGCACTGGTGAGAGATTCAAGGGACGACTTGCCGAAGTTGGTGGCTGAGTTTGGAGGAGTGTGTGAAAGGATAAAGTTGAGAGTGAATGTGAATAAAAACAAAAGTTATTAGGTTTAGCAGGGTAAAGGGACAGATTAGTTGGAGCTGTGAGTTTGAGTGGAAAGAAAATTAAACTGAAGTGTTTAGGGTACCTGGGAATGGATATGGCAGCAAATGAAACCATAGAAATTAAAGTGAGTAATAGGGTGGATGAGGGGGCGAAGGTTCTTGTTGCATTGAAGAATGTGCGCAAAGAGAGGGCGAAAATTGGTATGTTTTCAGATATATTAGTCCCACTAATGTTGTAGGGATGCAAGGCATGCGCTATAGATGAGGATGTGCGGAGGAGGGTGGATGCCTTGGAAATGAAATGTATGAGGACACTATGTGGTGTGAGGTGGTTTGATCGAGTAAGTAATGAAAGGGTAATAGAGATGTGTGGTAATATAAGGAGTGTGGTTGAGAGAGCAGATGAGGGTGTATTGAAATGGTTTGGACAAATATAAAGAATGAGTGAGAAGTTGACATAGAGGATATATTTGTTAGAAGTGGAGGGGACGAGGAAAAGAGGGAGACCAAATTGGAGACGGAGGGATGGAATAAAAGAGAATTTTGATAGGGGCCTAAGCATATAAGAGGGTGAAAGACGTGCACGGGATAAAGTAGATTGGAGGGAAGCTGTATACAGGGGTCGACGTGCTGTCAATGGACTGAACCACAACATGAGAAGCCGGGGGTGGATGGGAACCATGGAAAGGTCTGTAGAACCTGGTTGTGGAGGAGAGACTGCTGTTTCGGTGAACTGAACATCACAGCTGAAAAATGGAAGGAGAGAATGAGGCATTTCTTTGTCTGTTCCTGGCGTCCCAAGACCACCCTTCCTAGACAAACACGAGTCACACCCTCCTGCTTACGTTACGGGCACCACCCATCAATACAACACTACAAGCACCATTCAAGCACTTAATACTCACTTACTCTACACTTTCTGCACATAGATGCACACGGAACATCACAAACACTACATAACCTATGTGATCTATGGTCCCGACTGATGTGCTTGGCCAGCGTCCTGAGTGCTGCAGGAGCCTCAGAAGAAACTCCCAGGGGTAGGAAAGTAAGGTAAGGCATGACGTAAATGATATGGCACTTACCAAGACATCCAGTCACCCATGCTCTTTCAGAGACCCTGAAAAAAAAAGAAAAAAGAGAAAATGAATAAGTAACGAAGAGAATGGACGAACACTTTTTAAAATGCCTCTGATGCGTCCGGGTTTGGTGTCCGACATTCGATACTGGCAAGTTGATTATTTTGAACTTTTGAAATTTACTGGACGCTTCTCCAACGCCAGCTCACCCGTGCCGTGTTTCATACTCCATTTGAGGTAATGGTATCTGTCTCATGAGAGAGTACAAGGAACTGCTTATCCTAAATGGCCATCTGGTCTCGCCGGTGTTATTTTGGCTCTGCTGATCTCCCAGTTTAAGAGAGAGAGAGAAGGCCACATGGAATTGAGGGTGTTGTATAGTTGCTTGATGGACGTTGATATACACGCCTCTTCGTACGCCAGAGATGAAATGATTTCGATGATGAACTAACTCTGTTATTCCGGGTGCTGAATCCTACGTAGATAGTCGTCTCTTTTTATGGCAGAGACACTTAAGATTACCTTTATAATGACATTGACAGACTGGATGGGAGGGCAAAGTAATTGTGACCTCAGGTTTAGATGACGGGGAAAGAAGATTAAGATTATAATCTTTGCCAACTGTTAACGAGAGGGGTGGGGTTGTGAGGGAGTTACAAAGGCTGTGGGACGGAGGCTTTGTTGGAGGGAAGGACATCGGAAGGAATGAAGGAGTGTAAAGGACCCTTGGGCTCAGCTCTGAGTCCCTGGTAACATTCAGTTTGTGAATTCTAATCTCTCCCTCTGACGCTTCTCAAGTAGCTAACACCACAACTGACCACAGTTTGTGTGGTGAAGCACACGCCTGTAGTGTGGCTAACACCACATTAGACCACAGTGGGTGTGTGTGGTGAAGCACACGCCTGTGGTGTGGCTAACACCACATTAGACCACAGTGTGTGTGTGGTGAAGCACACACCTGTAATGTGGTTAACACCACATTAGACCACAGTGTGTGTGTGTGGTGAAGCACACGCCTCTAGTGTGGTTAACACCACAACTGACCACAGTGTGTGTGGTGAAGCACACGCCTGTGGTGTGGTTAACACCACATTAGACCACAGTGTGTGTGTGGTGAAGCACACACCTGTAGTGTGGTTAACACCACATTAGACCACAGTGTGTGTGTGTGTGGTGAAGCACACGCCTCTAGTGTGGTTAACACCACAACTGACCACAGTTTGCGTGGTGAAGCACAATCGCCTGTGGTGTGGTTAACACCACATTAGACCAAAGTGTGTGTGTGTGGTGAAGAAGACACCTCCAGTGCGGCTAGCACCACAACGTACCACCCCTCTTGAGAACAAAGGTTCGATCCTCTTAAACACACGGCAGTACAACACTTTTGAGGACGACGGTACGATACTTTTCCTGATGGCACGATCCTTGAGCTTCTTCCACGGCAGTACGATGCCTTTGAGCACGACGGTACGATACTTCTCCTGATGGTACGATCTTTGAGCTGCTTCCACGGCAGTACAACACTTCTTCCACGGCAGTACGATGCTTTTGAGCACGACGGTACGATGCTTTTCCTGATGTCACGATTCTTGAGCTTCTTCCAGTACGTTAGTTGACGTGGCAGCTCGTAAGGGTCAGGTCAGAGGACGGGTCATCATACGCAAAGGTCAACAAAGCCGGAGTCCTCTAGGATCGCGTGTCCGTTATCCACGGGCAAGATAACCATTTATTGGCAAGATATCGAGAGAAAACAAGCACATAGAAATAATTGCGATTATCCTTTACGTATATTTTGATGAAAAGGTCATCTTCACCCTCCTGAAAATCCAGTTCTGTAACGTTTTAAGAACGGATTCAATGAGTATCAAGTGAAAGAACGTGAGATATCAAAAAGACTGAAGGATGTTGAAGGAGACAGAATCTATTTTACTTGTGACTAAAATTCAAGACCTGGTGGCAGCTAATGTGGCCAAAGACTTGAGTGTGGAAGACGGATTCAAGATATTAGATCAGGAATGAAAGAAAAAGAAGAGGAGATGAAGTCAAGATTCTTTCGTTTTCGTCCTTCTGAAGGAAGCTTGTTCCATCAGGTGTAAGAGAATCATATGAATCATACACACTGGTCTAAACTGGCCAATGAAATGATCATATACACTGCCAACTATCATCCAAACCACTGGTCTAAACTGGCCAATGAAATGATCATACACACTGCCAACCATCATCCAAACCAAAGTTTAAAAGCCCAAATGGGAGGGAATGTTCGCGTTGATGATTGTGTCTTACCATTACAACCCTCTTGGGAAGCCAAGGGGGACTCCCGGTTGTGAAGATTTTGATATGAAAAAGTTGAAAATAGTTGGCGGATTGTTGGATGAGTTGGAGCAAGACCTTCTCATGAGGGGAGCAGAGGTGGTGAAGACATGCACGAAGGAGAGAAACTGGATAGGAACGCTTTGTTGATATACGTATGGCTGATGAAAGTATTGGCATAGGACAGACCAAAGAAATAAAGAGATAATGCGAATGTTAAGCGGTCAGAACTAATAACCAACACATGGATATTTATGGAAACTATTGGCTGAAGATGTTAGACCAGAACGGATGTCAAGACTATGGGCATGGAGGAGACAAGTGTGGATACAGGGACGTCCCTCACCCATACAGGGACGTCCCTCAACCATACCCACCGTGTTGTGGGAGGGACGAGACACCAGGTGTATGTGAAGGAGGAGGAGGAGGAGGAGGAGCGCTGTGGCCGTCATTAACGAGTTGGTGTGTTTACCTTGGCCCGCGGCTCCTGTATATCCTGCCGGTCTATTGTGATGAGGAATCAATATCGGACGAAATACGGAGGACAGGAAGCAGCCTCCATACCTACCCTGCTACAGCCTTATTTATGGATATTACCGGAATATATTGACGTCTTTCTACGACCATTAGTCGACAACGGTAGCCTATTACTGGCCATAGAGCCATCGTATATAACGAACCGATGGAAACTCATTTCACATTGATTTTCAGGACAATTTTTACCGTAAGGATAGTAACGATCAATTTGCTGTCTTAATACATTAGGTTTTGTCTATTCTCCTCGACAGTGGATAGACTCTATCCAGTGTATCGTCCCTAAGCAGACAAATTGTCTGTTCGACTCAATATGACAGAAATTCGTCGAGTGGGTCATCTCTCCTGTCAGAGGGGAAGAAGCTAATCAAAGTGTAATCAATTTATCTTTGAACTGACTGATTGGAAACCCTGCGGATTGGCCGTTCCATAAGGTCGGTAATCACTGTATCCGACAGGTCATTTTAGTGGGTAGATAAGTGTGGCGTAAAGTAACCACCAGAGTAATTATTTAAACTACAGCTGTAGTGTAAGTCATTTATCATGATGTATTGTTGGTGTGAGTCATTTTGTCCACTTATTTTTGCTGTTGTTGTTTATTTCTGTTCTTGTTTTGTCATTCCTCTTCGTTATTTTGTCTTTCCACGTTTCTCTGTTTAAATTGCTCATTCTCTTTTTCTTCTTCTTCTTCTTCTTCTTCTTCTTCTTCTTCCTCCTCTTCTTCAATCATCCTTTTCTTTGATTCCCTGTTACGTTTTTCTTCTTCTTTCCCAGCATATATTTCTTTATGTGTTTCATCATCTTCCCCCTTCCTTTATCTTCTCCCTCCTCCTCCTCCTCCTCCTCCTCCTCCTCCTCCTCCTCCTCCTCCTCCTCCTCCTCCCCCTCCTTTCCTACTCCCTTACCTTCTGCTTCCTTCACTTCCCTTCCCTTCTCCTCTTCCTCTCTTCTCACTCTCTTTCTAATCACCATCATCATCACACGGTCAACGAAGCCTACAAACTATTATCTCAACGCAATTGCAAAATCGTTAAACGCAATATGTGTAAGTGACCCCCACCCCCCGGGGGGGTTGGGAGTTCCCTAAAATAGAAAACGGAAGACATCCAACACTCCGTCGGAGAAAAAATGGTATTTGTAAATTGCTTCCCAATCGCGAAGTTAAAAGACGCTGAGGGCTCTAGTTTGGCTTCTTCTTTGTTTTGGCTTTTGTTTTTTTCCCTTCCGCCTCTCAAGGCTCGAGTTATGTAATGTTCAGGAAAAGCTTTTTGCAATTCTTCAGCTGTGATGGGGTACTTCACACCTACAGCTGTAGTGGTGTTTTGTGGTCAGCCGCTATGACGGATTTGATCAGCTGTTGTGGTTTGTTTTGATCAGCTGTTGTGGTTTGTTTTGATCAGCTGTTGTGGTTTGTTTTGATCAGCTGTTGTGGTTTGTTTTGATCAGCTGTTGTGGTTTGTTTTGATCAGCTGTTGTGGTTTGTTTTGATCAACTGTTGTGGTTTGTTTTGATCAGCTGTTGTGGTTTGTTTTAATCAGCTGTTGTGGTTTGTTTTGATGAGCTGTTGTGGTTTGTTTTGGTCTGCTGTTGTGGTTTGTTTTGATCAGCTGTTGTGGTTTATTTTGATCAGCTGTTGTGGTTTGATTTGATCAGCTGTTGTGGTTTGTTTTGATCAGCTGGTGTGGTTTGTTTTGGTCAGCTGGTGTGGTTTGTTTTGATCAGCTGGTGTGGTTTGTTTTAATCAGCTGTTGTGGTTTGTTTTGATGAGCTGTTGTGGTTTGTTTTGGTCTGCTGTTGTGGTTTGTTTTGATCAGCTGTTGTGGTTTATTTTGATCAGCTGTTGTGGTTTGATTTGATCAGCTGTTGTGGTTTGTTTTGATCAGCTGGTGTGGTTTGTTTTGGTCAGCTGGTATGGTTTGTTTTGATCAGCTGGTGTGGTTTGTTTTGGTCAGCTGTTGTAGATTGTTTTGCTCTGTTTTTGTTGCTTCTTTTGGATCTGCTGTTGTAGTTTCTTATGGTATGCAACACTACAGCAACAAATATATATATATATATATATATATATATATATATATATATATATATATATATATATATATATATATATATAGCAAATTTGAATATATTAAGGTCGACGCACTGTCAACCGAGTAAACCATGGAAAGGTCTGTGGGGTCTGGATGTGGATAGGGAGCTGTGGTTTCGGTGCATTACACATGACAGCTAGAGAAAGGATGTGAGCGGATGTGGCTTATTTTTTGTCTGTTTTCCTGACGCTTATGTAGTTTTAATTCCTTTTGATACTTATTATCAAGACTTGGTTTTTTTTCTCTCTCGAAAATAACAGTGATAGATAGAGAAACGATAAGGTCCAAAATGTTGAATCTACAGCTTTTGTTAAGCATTGATACATACTAGTATTCATGTTCTGTGCAAAAGATTGTGATGTGAATTACAAGTGAAGAGGTCAAGGACAAATTGCCATAAGGAGGTCAAACAACGAAACTGATCAACAGCTGAAACAGCTGCTTTCGTTCGCTGCCTCAATCATACGAAACTAGTCACTAGTCTCTCTCTCTCTCTCTCTCTCTCTCTCTCTCTCTCTCTCTCTCTCTCTCTCTCTCTCTCTCTCCTACTCTTCAAAGAATAAGAAAAAAAGACACATTAACCTAACATAGTCCTTTTAAACCCTTCCCTTCGAGTCGACGTAAAAAGAATAATAGATACTAAAAGAAGGAAGAATTATAGGGGTTTCAATTCCTCTCTCTCTCTCTCTCTCTCTCTCTCTCTCTCTCTCTCTCTCTCTCTCTCTCTCTCTCTCTCTCGTCCTCAGAAAAGTTCTCTTCTGATTTCATGTGGCGTCTATAGTTCACTTCCCCCCCCCACGCCCCACCCCCTGTGCGCCTATAGAGACGAGAGACAGACACACCCACACACACACACCCACACCCACACCCACACACCCCCACGGTCTACTGAGCAGGAGGCGGTGTGGCTGGAGGTGCTGCACTCTCGGGGGGCGTCGCTCTGAGAAAAGGTGTTCCCGCTCCATTAGACAGTACCGGAGGAGGCGAGAAATTGAACGAGAATCATGGGTTGATGGATCTGCACGATCGACATATGAAATTTACTGCTGATATGTAACTTAGTATATATATATATATATATATATATATATATATATATATATATATATATATATATATATATATATGTATATTTTTTTCTTTTATTTATTATATTTTGTCGTTGTCTCTCGCGTTAGCGAGGTAGCGCAAGGAAACAGACGAAAGAATGGCCCAACCCACCCACATACACATGTATATACATACACGTCCACAGACGCACATACACATACCTTTACATTTTAACGTATACATATACATACATACATAGACCTATACATATATACACATGTACATAATTCATACTTGCTGCCTTTATTCATTCCCTTCGCCACCAAAAGAAGGAACAGAGAAGAGGTCTAGGTGAGGATATTCCCTCAAAGGCCCAGTCCTCTGTTCTTAACGCTACCTCGCTATCGCGGGAAATAGCGAATAGTATGAAGAAGAAAGAAGATATATATATATATATATATATATATATATATATATATATATATATATATATATATATATATGTTAATTTTTCTGATATCTCTTTTTCTATGGGTGGAGAGTTTGTGTCAGATACATTCAAGAGCTGTCTCAACATTTCTCCTCATATCATCTTTCAGGGGCGTTTGGCGAGGTCGGCCTAGCAGCTAGAAGGCATACCAGTCAGCGGGCGTGCGCTCATTGGTTGTGACGTGATGCTGGAGCGTGTAGATGTAGGAATGGGTCTTGGCCCACCCGAATCCTTGTGCTTTGAGGATGGGTAAGTAAATAAGTGTCTTGTTGTGTCCTGTTCGTAGTAACCGTCACTGTGAACTGTAGTGTCTCCCGTGTGTGTGTGTGTGTGTGGGTGTGTGTGTGTGTGTGTGTGTGTGTGTGTGTGTGTGTGTGTGTGTGTGTGTGTGGTGCTTCTGGGTGACATATAGGTTCGTGGAGCCTTCGTGTAGATGGGTGTTTAGGCTCTGCCACATACTTAGGTCATGTTACTTAAGGAGTTCAAAAGTCACTTTCCCTGTGGACGTTTGAATACAGAAACGACGTTGGATTCTTAACATGGCACTTGTTTTTGTTTTTGTTTTTTTGTACAGTGGGTTGCTTATGATGGGGTGGGGTATTTTCTTGTTTGTTTGTCTAATAGATGAGTAGCTCGTCTTTGTTGACGTGTGTAAGTGATGTCTCTGGAGACGATGTCTCGTAGTGTACGTTCATCTGTCTTGTATGCTGTTGACATCTGGTAGCACTACTATCTATTTTGTGTGTTGTGTTGCTTAGAAGTTTTTGCCACTGTGGCCTTTTTTTTTTTTTTTGGCGTTAATGACTGACGCTCGCTCTGTCCCGTCAGGGGGTGTTCAGGGACTGCATGGAAAACATCGACAGATATTACGGAAGCCATCACTGTTGCCCCTTCACCAGGACCCTAAGCATTAGACAACTTTGACACATCAGAAAGAGACATATAAGACCACTGGAGAAATTGAGAAAGGAATTTGATAAAAACACAAAATAGTTATCTGGACATTCTAACAGAATATGTTTAACTGAAGCATTCTCACCCATCTTCATTCCCCCCAAAGAGAGAGAGAGAGAGAGAGAGAGAGAGAGAGAGAGAGAGAGAGAGAGAGAGAGAGAGAGAGAGAGAGAACATGATGTGGCTATAGACTCTTTCACTGTTGATAACATCAGTGAATGGAGTACGTATCTCGTCATAGAACCAAACAGTTTTTTTTTTATTCTTGATCCAGTCCCTCGTCTTCCCCCATTTCCTCATTAGCCACTCACGTCTGGCCGCTTTTGCAGTTATCAAAGCGCGTTTGATGTGGATTTTGTTCAGCGATACAGTTTATGGTCTTGCTTTAGGAGCTTCGATCACAACAAGATCGAGGCAGGTGGAGATTCGTGCATTCCTTGCCAGCGTTCGCTAGATGGCCTAATCTCATTTTCCCCTTCTTTTTTTTTTTACCTTCAGGCTCTGAAAACCAACCACTACTGATTGTATGAGTGCGTCAGTGTTCTCTACTGCATGTTCTCTCTTCGTTGCAGAACATGTTTTATTCAGTATGTCATACGTTCTCTTGATGTGAGTCTTTTTATTCAAATATTGTGGAAAACGATGAATATTCTGGGCTGATATCTCGTTCCATCTCGTTCCAAAATGTGCGCGGGAAAGTCGGTGCGTCTTCACCACACCAGATGTCGTTGGGGATGTAGAGCGCTACCAATTCTTTTTCGTTCGCTCCTCGACTGTGAACGTCATAATGAGATGCTACACTCAATAAAACATTCTGGGACGCATATCCTCTATTCTGGACAGCAACTTGAAGATATGGACATGCTATAAAAATGATCCAAATGCAGAAAACGATTTTTTTTTTCTTTTTGTCTCTTGTTTTGGCCTACCAATACATTGTGATTTGAACCCATTCACGCTGTGGCTTTTGTATAAGGAAAACAAATATTGTATATCCCGCTGCACCCATTGTTTTTCAAAGGTAACTCATTCGTGTCCGTTTTATGATGACATTATTTTGCCTTCGCCTTCCAAAGCTGGAGTTCGTAGAGTTCCGGCGATCAATGATTTACTTCATGGAGATCAATCACTCATTAGAATTCCACTTTTTCTTACCGTGAACTCTATTGTTTGCACATATTCTGCTTCGATCCCTTTCGCGGAACAGGAGAATCAGATCATTTCGCCTTTGATCCCATTAATCTTGGGATTGTTTTTAACCTTTCAGAGTTTATCGTCACAACTCCAATACTTCGCTTCTTTCAGTGGAATTTGACAGAGTATTTACGACCGTTCCTGACCACAGAAATAGAATTTTGGAGAATTACATTTTGGGTGTTTTTTTTTTTTTTATAAACAGAGCCAAACCACAGACATTTGACGTTGTCAACTGAAATTATATATATATATATATATATATATATATATATATATATATATTTATATATATATATATATATATATATATATATATATATAAAGATATATTGTTATATATATATATAGCCCCAGAACCCCTTTCTCATGGGGCTCATACAGCGATGCGCTACAATCAGAAGAAGGGCAATGATGGATCCTTTTGGGAAGAGAAGTTCCTCGACGAGACTGAACGATGGTACATCCCAGTCGAAGTGTGGCATTTCACCTGCGTTGTAACAACAAGCAGGTGGAGTCCGGTAACACCTGGCTCTGCTATAAACCTTCTGCAACGCCGATGAATGCAAAATGAATCGTTCATTTCTAAATCAATATGAAATGAACTGAGAAAATGGCTTCGGTCGGATTGGTGTGGGAGGGCGGGGGGATGATTAAGGATTCTTAAATGATATACATTAGCAGTTGCAGGAACGAGGGATTAAATGGACACCATCTTCTCCAGTCCTCCAGAATGTCATGTAATACTACAGGAGGAGAAGTCGTGAATGGTGTCTCTTGGTTTGCATAATTACGCTCCCGTTGAAGTCTCCCCAGACGGTGGCTGCTGGGCGGTGAGAAGATCGAGGGAGTTGAATCGTGCTTCGGGAGGGCCAAATCGTGCTTCGAGAGTGTTGAATCGTGATTGAAGAGGGCCGAATCGTTGCTTCGAGATCGTTTAATCGTGCTTCAAGATGGTTGAATCGCGTTTCGAGAGAGATTGGAATCTGTGTTTCGAGGTGGTTGAAACGTGCATTGAGAGGGCCAAATCGATTTTTCGAGTGGGTTGCATCGCGCTTCGAGTGGGCTGAATCATGTTTCGAGAGGGCTAAAATCGTGCTTCAGGAGGGTTCAATCGTGGTTTCAGAGGTGTGAATCGTACCTCCGAGTATGTCGAATCGTGCTTCGAAAGGGTCTCGGATCAAGTTGGTCGACGACCCCCCCCCTGCATCTGTAGCCCAGCAACAGCAGCACCACCCACTGCTGCAGACTCGGAAACTCATCTTGATGAGCTATGGAGAAGGGACCACAGTCGCTGGAGACTGTGGCCTTCGCATCACGGCTCTTGTCCAGGTACGCATGAGCCTTCTTCCCCCCACCTGACCATCCCTCTTGCTGGAGACACACGGGGTTGTCAAGCGCTTCTCCGTTAGGAGACTTCCTGTTGTTAGGCATTTTGCGGGCGGAGGAGATCGAATCCCTTTTCATGGCGGCATGGGCGGTGCTGGTGGTGCCGGCAGCTGTGGCTCGGTGCCAGGAGACGGGTTCCATTGGCGCCAGGCCAGGATCAATAGCCCAGCCCTGGGGCACACCACGCCACGCCACCGCCCTCCTACTCCTCCTCCTCCTCCTCCTACTGCCTCTGGGAGCCCCTCTGGCGCCGAAATGTGCGGCGGTGGTGACTGGTCCTCCTCAAACCCGCCATGCGTCCCGTCTCGCCAACACCCCCTCCCTCCTTCCTCCCTCCCTCCCTCCCTCGTTCCCTCCTATCCTACAACCACCCCCCCCCCCTCGTTTTCTCCCGTACTCCCCCCCGAAACCCAACCTACCATAAACTCCGCCGGACCGAGCGTTAGTTTAGGCCAAAGGGAACGATTTCAGAAAGAGTTTGAGGTGACTACTTCAGCCACTGTGGATGTATAGATCACCGAATAGATTTCGTACCAGTCGTCGGCGTCTGGTTCCGCCGTGTTCGTGTTGAGCGTCGCCCGTATGACTCACAGTCTGAGATCCCCAGCGAGGGGAGGCGGTACGAATCTCCTCCTCCTTCCTCCCTCTTGTTGTGGTGGGGAATGGCGAAGCAACAGCGCCATCAGCGGAGAGGGGGTGACTCAAAGATCATTTCCATCAATGATTATACTTTTTCTTTAAAAAGAAAATGAGGGTCTGGAATCGCTGACGTCCCGTCCCATTTTCTTTATTTTATCTTTTTCTTATGGTCCAAATGCGAAGAAAATAAAAAAAAGAAAGAAAGAAGAAATCTTATTTCCGACCCGCGTTCTCTCCTCCTTCACTTGGCCGGGAACATATGATCGAACTCGACGTCCCACGACGGTAAAAAAAAAGAAAAAAAAAGTAATCATCTTTTCGCAGACAGATTGGCCGAAGCTTGGAAGATCTATACGAGACTTTCGAGAGTTGGGATCATCTCCAGATCAATACCAAATAGTGGTATAACCAGATTGAGACGAACGCTAAGTTTAGCTTCGGTCACTATGTTGCGTCTGCAGAGCCATGGGGGCCTTTGATTCCTCTTCTGATGGTTACTAAGGAACCTCCTGCGCCTGACGGGGGTCTGCTTCGAGTGAAAGGGCGCCGGAGTGGCGCGCCCTTTAGCAAGACAGAGACAACAGTTGAGGTTCGTATATTTGGCTCCCATCAGGTTCTGCTATAGGAAAGGGTAGGGAGTCGCGAGTTGGAAACCATGGCAACCTTAGCTTAACTTAGCAACGTGGGGGCATCTTAAGTTGGGAAGTGTGGCAATCGAGAGATTCTATGCTGGAGAGTGTGGCATACTTAAGTTGGGCAAGGAGGCAGCATCCTAAGTTGGTCAGTGTGGCAAGCTTAAGTTATGCATCGAGGCACCCCAAGCTTGAAGAGGGTGCCACTTCTAAATTAGCCACCTAGGCACTTCAAGCTAGAAAGCGAAATGCCTTGAGATGTGTTTACAATTGTTCCTTGAAACAGGGACGAAGGCTTCTCATCTGGAGAGTCCTGGAACGCCTTTATAAGGTAACAGAGTAATTCCAGGTAGGGTACCGCTGGACCTTCAGATGAAGGGAGACAGTTCCAGGTTCCAGGCAGGAAAGCGCTGTACCCTTCCTTGTCGTATGGAAGGGAACACCTTTGGGATTACTTCAGCAACATTTTCACACACACACACACACACACACACACACACACACACACACACACACACACACACACACACACACGTCAAATGTGTGCCGATACTCTTGATAAGCCGCTTGAAGGACCATTCAAGATGTGGCTGGAGGGAGACAAAGTTTTAAGGGAATGGGAAAAGGGGCAAACGTCATAAACGAAAGAAAACTAGGAAGAGGCGCTGAACTTCAGATCGGTCTCAGTGACGAGTGTGACCTATAAGATACTGGAAAAGATATGCAGAAGAGAAATGGATGTCTTCCAACAGAGGGGAGAAATTACTTGAGTCACACCTAATATGGTATCAGAAAAAGGGGGTGTCATGTGTAAGTGAACCTCTCAGACTTTTCTATGAGAGAGTGAGCTCTCTCATTTAGACCAAATGGAAGGCTGGTTGGCTTATTGATACCTGGACGACAAGAAGGCATTTGATAACAGTACCGCAAAGGGAGGCTATCTTAATATGCCGGATCACCAGACAGGGATAATAAGGACATTCCGTCAAGGAACAGGAAGTGGAGTGCCGTAGGGTTCTAGTCTGTGACCCCCCTCACCTTCTTGTCATCTGCATGAATGACCTGCTAAAAGGTACGGACGTCTCCCTGATCGTGGTGGCGGACAACGAGACAGTCACGAGGGCACTGAAAAGCGAGGGAGACTGCATCAACTTACAAGGGGACTTTGACATAGACCAAAGACACTGCGATCCATGGAGGGTGAAATCCAACAGGAGGAGCTGTAGAGATATGAGGATGGGACACAAGTGAAAGCAAGTGTCAGTATTGCTTTAATTCAGATGATGATAAGCCGCGGGGATCTGCGTGTGAGAGGGGCTTGGCAGGTGACATTGCGCCCTACCCTGAGCCAAAGTCCTACATTAGGATAAGAGCTAAGGAGACAAACTGTCTGACGACGAGTAATACAATTGCACTCAAAGGAAGTATAGCGAAGGAAGTATTTAATAAAGGACTCTCTCAGCAGGCTATTCACATCCTACCTAAGGCCAAAGCTATAATACGTCTAGCAAGTTCGGTCACAGCACCTAAGGATACACGAAGAGCTAATAGAGAAGGTCCAGTGGAGAGCAACAAAGATGGTACCAAAATTGAGAGAAGTGAGTCACAGGAAAAGAGGAAGACATTTTCAATTAGACTACCGTGGAAGAGAGAAGAGTGAAGGGTGACCTGGTCACACCCTTTAAGCTTTTAAACCAGTTTGATGTGACATAGACAGCGAGGAGTTCTTTGAGACAGCGTTAGGAACAGCTAATCGAGCCATAGGAAGATGGACAGATAAAAAAAAAGAAAACGCTTAACTCCTTACTCTTTTCCGTCTTTGAGGAAGATAATACAGGAGGGGAGGACTTCCCCCCCCCCCTCAAAAGTAGTGAGCGTTCTTCCAGAGTTTATTGCAGGAAGTTCAGTAGTAAAGTTCACCAATGAACTCAGTACGAATGGCAAAAAAAAAAAAAAAAAGAAAGCCATTCCATTTGTATCAGTTCGAACAGAAAACGAAAAACACATCACATCATCAGGATCAAAATAGAAATAAAAAATATAGAAAATTGCACGACTGCAGTTTGTGAGTGTCCTCAGCGATACAGAATGACTGTATCCAAATCAGACATACGCCATGCATACATGAAAGTGGTCATCATGAGGACTTCATCGCTGAAATATCAAGGAACAACTGGTGATGAAATAATGGTTACTCACTCAAAATTTGTTTACCTTGAGCCTCATAAATGTCTCTCCGTTATTCCCACTGTGCACCCACGGGGCCCTTGTAAACAAAGCACGCGAGGTGTTTTACAGACACTGAAATGTCAGGCACATGTGAAATCCATTGAACTTGTAATGCATGACATTAGTGAGAACAATGCACACATCAGAAACTCACGTAATGAGTCTTCTTACCCGCTACAATAGTAATGAAATGAGTAATTACATAATGAAAGTATATGTATATATATGAACAAAGTGCATATGAACGCATATGTTTTATATATATATATATATATATATATATATATATATATATATATATATATATATATATATATATATATATGTATATAGATAGATAGATAGATAGATATGATGATCACACTAGTCCGTGATGATAGTATGAAGGTAAAATCGCACTTCAGTAGTTCATACAATTCTATTTAACATGTAATTTTTCTATACATGTGGCACGACATGTTTCGTGGAGACAGTCTCACTTCATCATCAGGTGCCAGTACTTAACAAAGTTATTTAAATCCCAACATCACACTTGAGTCCCGCCGTCCAACACCAATCTGTACAGGCCAACCACTGTCTGCTTTGTCGGGTCGTAACCATTGTAAGGGATAGTGATTAAGGGGGGGGTCACGTGGCGGGGGGTTGACCTGGGTAGCTGGGTATGTCTTGAACAACTTTTTTTATGTTTTCATGTTTTGTCAATTCTCTCATAATGATTTAGTTAATGGTAGGATGGGCTTTAAGATTGCCTGGAGAAAAATTAAAGTTCTCAGAATTAGCAATTAAGACAGATTCAATGACGTTGTGTATGGCATAATCAGCAGAGGGGTATAGAATAACGGGATTTTCAAGATCTATGGCCAGGGTGATCATTTTCATGACAATGTTTAGCGATCGCACATTTTTGTGGTCATCCCTGCGTACTGCATGACGGTGCCAATAACACCTCTCCCTTACAGTTTTACCAGTCTGGCCTACATAAGTTTTATGTTGGCCAGATTATTAAGGGTCTTTCTTTTCGGCTTAAGCAACATAGATATAGTATAAGAACAGGACAAGAATCAAATGCCTTGTTCAATCGCGTTAAAGATTATGACTATTGTATTGACTGGAGTAATGCCGTCTCAGTTAGTGTTCTCGTACCACAAGAGAGATATCATTGAATCTTCCATTATTCGATACACAAAGAATTGCAACATTAATATCAGTGAAGGTCAATACCCTTTGGATAACTTTATTGCTGATAAGATTTTGTAAACAGTTCCCTTTCTTGTCCACATAATAGAATTGTATGATGCGCATTTTGCCAGACTTGAACGCACCCGACCATCGTTCGGGTATTCACTTGTTTACCAAATGGCGTTGTATGTACGTCTCTTCGTCGTATATCAACTGACTGTTATATTTCTTTCTTGAATCTCCCCTGATGATGTGATTATTACACGAAAGTGCACTTGGGAAATTATCGTGTTCCATTTCCCCGTGGACTCGTAGAAATATATATATATATATATATATATATATATATATATATATATATATATATATATATATATATATATATATATATATATATATTCAACAAAAGATCTGAAGAGATTCATCTTTCAGAACGTAAGAATCATTTCGAATATCAAAACACCTCTGAGTTATTCCTCCATGGTTCTGAGGTCAAACTTGGCGCTTCGAGGCCGGGGTTCCTTCGGCAGGAGGTACGAGATTAAATGTCTCGACCTAGTTCAAGGAGGAGTTTGAGCAGGCAGGAGGATAAGTTTACTTTGATTTCGCCAGTGTTTGTAAACTCCGAAATCCTATTTAAAAGTTGACGTTAAGAGCTTTATTGACTGAAACTCAAACTGAGTTCCTCCTCTTCTCTCCTTTCCCACCCTCTCACACAGGGGCGTGCGCCTCTCTCCCCTTCTCCCACTCTCCCACGACCAGCTAGCTCCTCGACTGTGTTTTATCTCAGGTCGGGTAATAAACCTCCATCTCGCCCTCCCTTACTTCGAGGTCTGAGGACCACTCGAAGTGGGGTGCTGCCAAAAGTCACAGCTCCTGTAGCTCGCTATTCCCAGGCTAACACGTTGGTGATGGTGTGTGTGTGAGTGTGTGTGTGTGTGTGTGATAATACTTGAGTGATGATATTTGCTTATGTATGCCTGAATATATATATATATATATATATATATATATATATATATATATATATATATATATATATATATATATGAATCTCTCATTGTCTGGATTTCCCTATGTATCTCTCATTCCACGAAGCATTGCCCTAACAATCTACGGTAAATATTACAAAAGGGGAATGAGATTAATGGGACCCAGGTATCGGGTTTCCTTTGGGAGTGTTGGCGGTGGTGGGGGTGAGTGAGTCTGGGTAAATATGGAGTATTTGTCTCCTATTGGCTGGGTATATACTGTTACCTGAAGGCCAATATCGCTGTTGGGTCGTTTGGGTTGGTCGAAGCCCTTCAAACACCGAGGAGGTTGCTCCTCCTTCAAATACCGGGTGGATAGGTCGAACCCTTCAAACACCGGGTGGATAGGTCGAACCCTTCATACACCAATGGATAGGTCGCCCCCTTGAAACACTAGCTAGTAGTTCGCCCCTCTCAAACACCAGCTATATATCGCCCCTCTCAAGCACCAGCTGTATATCGCCCCTCTCAAGCACCAGCTATATAGTCGCCTCCTCTCAAGCACCAGCTATAGGTCGCCCCTTTCAAACACCAGCTGTAGATCGCCCCTCTCAAACACCAGCTATATATCGCCCCTCTCAAACACCAGCTAGTAGGTCGCCCCCTCTCAAGCACCAAGCTATAGATCGCCCCTTTCAAGCACCAGCTATAGATCACCCCTTTCAAACACCAGCTGTAGATCGCCCCTCTCAAACACCAGCTATTAGGTCGCTCCTCTCAAACACCAGCTATAGATCGCCCCTCTCATACACAAGCTATAGATCGCCCCTCTCATACACAAGCTATTAGGTCGCCCCTCTCAAACACCAGCTATAGATGGCCCCTCTCATACACAAGCTATAGATCGCCCCTCTCAAACACCAGCTAGTAGTTCGCCCCTCTCAAACACCAGGTAGTAGTTCGCCCCTCTCAAACACCAGGTAGGCCACCTCCCCACCCCGTCGAAAACCAGTTAGATCATCCCATCAAACACCAAGTAGGTCACCCTCCCTCAAACACAAGACAGGTCGTCCTCCCTCAATCATCAAGTGGATCGGCTCTCCTTCTCAAACAGTAGGTAGGTCGTCTCCCTCACACTTCGATGTCCCAGACCCCATTCTTCATGTGTCCATTTCTTCCTTTTTTTCTCTCTTCGCCTTCTTCCCTCTCTTCTAGTGGACCATCCGTAACATCTAACCCCAACACCTTAAGGCTTGGGACCCACTGTAACACGACTGTAACGCGAGACCGTAACACCAACGCCTTAGGGCTTGGGACCCACTGTAACACGACTGTAACGCGAGACCGTAACATTAACACCTTTTAGGGCTTGGGACCCACTATAACACGACTGTAACGCGAGACCGTAACACCAACGCCTTAGGGCTTGGGACCCACTGTAACACGACTGTAACGCGAGACCGTAACACTAACACCTTTTAGGGCTTGGGACCCACTGTAACACGACTGTAACGCGAGACCGTAACATCACCACCCCTTCCCGTAACGCTGACGATGACGCCTTAGCACTGAACCACCACAGTTACCCCCCATCACCACCCATCACCCACCACCAACGCCTCTACAACCCTTCCAAAACAAGATCTCGTACCTAGAATTTATCTCCAGACATTTTTCACCTGCCATACCCACTTGTAGCCCCCGTAACCCAAGCTTCGCCGTCGGGATTTATGTGCCTCACACTGAGAGCGGCCTCGCCCACACTCCCTCTCCCAAGCACGAGGCAAAAAGAAAAAAAAAAAAAGAAATAGTCCACTCGGATGTTCCCCTGACCCACGTGGAGGGACATGTAAGATCGTGGGGGCGTCATTCTATGGTATGGCTTTGGCGTATGTCTGCATCGTGAGCCATTTTTTTTCTTTTTCAAACGCAAGAGGATATTTTTTTTTCATTTTTTCCCCCTCCGTTTTTCATAGAAGATGGATCTCTCTCTCTCTCTCTCTCTCTCTCTCTCTCTCTCTCTCTCTCTCTCTCTCTCTCTCTCTCTCTCTCTCTCTCTCTCTCTCTCAGGCAACCACCAATACTATCTACCAGGGTAACGGGAAGGTTCGTGAGGGCCAGCTACGTACTTCTGTGTCTGTCAGTTGTCATTCCTTAGACCCCAACTAGGTAGCTGTCTCACTCGCTCTAACTCACCCACACAAGGAGGAGCAAGAACAGGGGGTGCAGCTGGTAGGATAGTCACTCCACAGACACACAAAAAAGATCTCGACATCTCATACATAACACTAGACAAAATGGAAATCAAAACATCTCATTCATCCGACCTTCACATTCTATTTTCATGTCGTAAGCGCGACGCGCAGTCCCTGTGTTTTGGCGCAATCTCGAACTGGCTGAAGGATGGGCAGAGGGGAGATTTTTTAATAACCTCTGCAGAGAATTAGACCTTCCTGGTAATCTGAAATTATCTCAGTACTGAGAAAATCATGTTTAATGACATGTCTCTCCGTTCTGATTAGAACTGATTGAAAAGTCAAATTGGATCAGTGATTTTTTGAAGGCTATTATTCGAGTCACATGATAAACAACTTTGCTAATTACTTCTGCTGTATATGAAATGATTTCGTATACACACTCACACACACACACACACACACACACACACACACACACACACACACACACACACACACACACACACACACACACATATATATATATATATGGACACAAATACACAGACCACACAGACCCCAATGTCCAAGAGGGGTTGGTTTGACCTTTACTGAGGCAAAAAAAAGAGGCAGTCTCCCCTCGAAAGCAGCTGATGTAAAGGGTAGCAAAGCAAAGGCATTAACTCCCCATCCTCACTTCACTCCCTCCTGAAAATAGGTAGAGAGAAAAAAAAGAAAATACCTTGCAGGATTAGATACACCTGATGGAAATTTTCATCGGAGAATCAGAATGTATAGAATGAAAGAGAGTATGTCATACATCCCATCACCAAAGGCATTCAATCCTTCATTTTTTGGGCATATAGACCATAGTAAACATATCTACTTTGAGCTCCAGCCTCTCGACTTACCATATCTATATTACCCCCTGATGTGGAAGGATTGAGACAACGGGCCCTTCTTGCTCCCTTAAAGCAGACGACACGGGATACACACTGCTGGTAACTCACCTCTGTATGGCCAGGGAGAGAGAGATCAGGGGCTGAGGAGGTAATATAATACTACAACGTTAGGATAACTGAGATGAATGAACTGTTCAGCGCCGCAGAGTGACTGGTTATGCCAAGTTATTCCACCTCTCAGAGAGAGAGAGAGAGGTACACACACACACACACACACACACACACACACACACACACACACACACGTAAAAAAGGTAACAGATAGAAAGAGATACATTGCAAACCCACAATACAGTACTATGCACAACAGCGTTGCATACCTATGTAAAAAAAAAGAAAGGAACACAGACACACTGGCCAGAAAACACAGATACACGCACAGGCCAGGAGAGAGGGAGGGGAGAAAAAAAAGTTTATACCACCCTCTCTCTCTCTCTCTCTCTCTCTCTCTCTCTCTCTCTCTCTCTCTCTCTCTCTCTCTCTCTCTCTCTCTCTCGCTCAACCCACGTAAATACCTATACAGGAACAGAGGGGGAGAGGAGGAGTAGGAGGAGGAGAAAGAAGAGGGGGGGCCTTGCTCCCGTACTGGGGGAGCGGCGGGCTGGGCTGGGCTAGGAGTTAAACCAATAATCTTTCCCAGCAGCCACAATAAACCCTTTGTTCCACATGATCCTCACATTTCTTGCGCCTAAAAGCTGCTCTGTGAGTTTTGAGAGTGTGTTTTACCCCGATGGTGAAAGGGAAGAAGGAGACGAAACGAGAGTGCTCGCTCACCTGAGCTGCTGTGGGGAATGGAAGATAGTAACAAAAGTTGAGTTTTTTTTTTTATATTTTCTGATGTATGTATATATATATATATATATATATATATATATATATATATATATATATATATATATATATATATATATATATATATATATATATATATTGGAAAGGATCGCAATTTTGCGCGTGATCCAGATATTCCTATGAGTCCACGGGGGAAATGAAACACGATAAGTTCCCAAGTGCACTTTCGTGTCATAATCACATCATCAGGGGAGATACAAGAGGGAAATATAACAGTCAGTTGATATATAACGAAGAGACGTATATCAGTTTCTTTCTGATGTTCTCCACGTGTCTAGCGATTCTCTTAATTCATTCAGGAACCAGTGAGGTGGCCAGAGTTCATTGCGAGGGGTAGGACCAAACTCAAGTAAAAAAACAGTAGTGTAATTCTTCTTATTTACACAGCAACACAACACAACAACACACCAAAACACAACGCCACAACACAGTAAAACAACACACCAAAAGACAACGCCACAACACACCAAAAGACAACGCCACAACACAACACAACTAAATAACACACCAAAACACAAGAAAATAACGCATCGAAACACAACGCCACAACACTACACAGCACAACACAACGCAACAAACAAAAATATCACACCAAAACACAACGCCACAACACAACACCACGTCAAAATACAACACAACACAACACCAAAATACAACACAACATAACACAACACAACACCAAAATACAACACAACACAACACAACACAGCACAACACAACACAACACAACACAACACAGCGTTTCGTGACTCGTGTCACATTCTCAAGTGTACGGACACCACAACATAAGTCTCGTTTATGTACAAGAGTCAAAGATCTTTTGACTTTTGTACATTTCCTAGGGTTGGTCTGCACCAAGGCTTGTTCCCAAGGTGAAGGGAGAGTTAGTGGTTTTCATCCAGAGGCGGTAATAAGGCGGAAGGAAAACCGGAACCATCTCAGAAGCGTATACTTCATTGGGATTCAAAGTACTTAGGGTTCGAATGTACTTGGAAGACCTGGCAAGGAGAGGATATAGGAAGCGCCTTAGGTTCCATGGATGGAAGTGAGGGAGGAAAGGAGTAGAAGCAAACGTCTTCCACAGTTGAATTACTGGAAAATATAGTATCAGAAAGAGAGAGAAACTTTATCGCTTGGAGAGTTAAAGTTAAATATGGATTGAATAAGTAGGATGAGGGGGGGACACAGTGAAAAGCGGAGAAGTTAGTAGAGATGGTTTTGTTAGAGGTCAGAAGTGTTATCAACACACTTTCATTTATTTCTAAAGGTGTGCTTGATTTTACGAAGAGCAGCTTTGTAATGATTCCATGCAGAAATGGAAGCTGAGTGCGTATAAGAGGGAGTTGTGGAGTTTGATGCACGATTTGCTCCTCTCTCCAATGTAACAGGCATCGTAGCAGGTTAGACGAAAGGATGCATGAACTCCATCCCGACCAAGATGACCTTCGCTATACGTTCAGCACAGCTGCAGGCATTCCTTATCCACGAAGAACTTAGCACATGTAAAAAAGTCGTCAGATGTTGGGGCCAAGACGCAACCCCCGCCCCATGACCTCACCTATTTTTAAGTAAAGCTTGAAATTCGGTGTCTTGAAAGGGGAACTGCAATAGTCTTATCTATTTACTTATCGGTCTATCTGTGTACCTACAGACTACAGGACTCTCCCAGCGCACGGGGGGAGAGACGATGGTGGGGGGGGGGGCGCTGCTCTCTCTCTCTCTCTCTCTCTCTCTCTCTCTCTCTCTCTCTCTCTCTCTCTCTCTCTCTCTCTCTCTCTCTCTCTCTCTCTCCCAAAGCAAATTTACTGCCACATCCCAGCAGCAGCAGCAACCTTGATGGTATGACTGAGAGAGAGATAGAGAGAGAGAGAGAGAGAGAGAGAGAGAGAGAGAGAGAGAGAGAGAGAGAGAGAGAGAGAGAGAGAAGAAGAAGAAGAAGAAGAAGAAGAAGAAGAAGGTCTGAAACTGCCAAATAAGCTTAAAAATCTAAAAAGAAATAGAGTGAATTGGGGGGAAGACTAATAGGCATAGAGAGAACTGTGATAGGAATGGCTAATTGGGATGGTAGGAGTGAAAGAAGGGGAGGTTTAATAGGGATAGAAATAATCATATAGGAAAAGCTGATAGGGGTGATAGGAGTGAAATAGGAGAGAAGGTTAATAGGGTTGGAAAATTGTTAGATACGAGGGACTAGTAGGAGGAGGGACCTATTAAAGTTGAAAATGATTAAACAAAGATAATAGGGATTAGAAAATTGGAAATCATTACATACCTAAGACTAATAGGAAGCAAAAGAGTTATACAGGCAAGACTAATCAGCTCAGAAATAGGGGGTAATAGGGAAGATTAATGAGGTACGAAATACGATGGAAATAGGCAATCAGCTGCAGAAGAGACGAAGGAGATGGAGGAAGGGGCAAGGCGTCAGGCCAATTTGCTTCTTACGAGCGCCGACAACAGACCCTAGGATGATAGGATGATATGAACCCAGGATGATAGGATCCTAGACTGATATAATCCCTAGGATGATAGACCCCTATGATCATATATAGCCCCTTGGATGATAGACCCCTATGATCATATGTAACCCCTAGGATGATAGACCCCTATGATCATATATAACTCCTTGGATGATAGACCCCTATGATCATATAATCCCTAGGATGATATCACTCCCAGGATCATAGGACGAATGATGTGACCCTAAGATTAATATATGGTGGATGATATGACCCTAAGATTAATACACGGCGGATGATATGACGCTAAGATTAATATACGGCGGATGATATGACGCTAAGATTGATATACGGCGGATGATATGACGCTAAGATTGATATACGGCGGATGATATGGACCTTCAGGCGATAAGGAGGATGATAGGAGTATATAGATTGATAGGAAGGATGATAAGATCTATAGACTATAGGACTGGTGATAGGAACCCGAGGATGATAGGATTTTTCCGGGATGATAGGAATATCAAGGATGCTTTAAAGGGGGCCTCATTCCCCCCCATCCCTTGTGTACCCCTTCACTTCACGTCCTTGGCTCTCACTTGGCATAACTCTCACTCAGCCAACTCTCACAACATGGGGTAAACACACACACACACACACACACACACACACACACACTCTCCCCCCTTACCCTTTGACGCAGTACGCGCCTCTCTCTCTCTCTCTCTCTCTCTCTCTCTCTCTCTCTCTCTCTCTCTCTCTCTCTCTCTCTCTCTCTCTCTCTCTCTCTTAAAAGAAAAATTCATATTACCTCACGCTCCCTCAGCCTCGTTCCTTCAACTGCCTTACCTACCACTTTTTAACTCTCTCCCCAACACACACACACACACACACACACACACACACACACACACACACACACACACACACACACACACACTCACACACTCACTCACTTCTCCACACCACTTAACTTCTGTGTTATTTCAGGAATGTTTACGTCCAGTTTATCGTCTCGTGTCTTACATTAGATACAGGAGCTTTATATGGTCGTGCGTTATATCCTACAGACTTCCTAGGGGTAATATATATATATATATATATATATATATATATATATATATATATATATATATATATATATATATATGTATATACATATTGGAAAGGATCACAATTTTGCGCGTGATCAAGATATTCCTATGAGTCCACGGGGAAAATGAAACAGGATAAGTTCCCAAGTGCACTTTCGTGTAATAATCACATCATCAGGGGAGACACAAGAGAGAAATATAACAGTCAGTTGATATACATCGAAGAGACGAAGCTAGGGCACCATTTGGTAAACATGCGATTGTCCAAGACAGACAGTGAGCGTTCATAAACTTATCATTTTACAAATTTTATCAACAATAAAGTTATCTAATTTGTATAGACCATCACTAATATTAAGATTATAATTCTTTGTGTATTTAATCATAGAAGATTCAGTGATATTTCTCGTGGTAATAGAGGTAGAGTTAATGACTGAGATGGCATTACTCCAGTCAATACAATGATCATAGTTTTTAACGTGATTAAACAACGCATTTGATTCTTGTCCCGTTCTTATACTATATTCATGTTGCTGAACTCTAACAGAAAGATCCTTACCAGTCTGCCCAACGTAAAACTTATCACAGTTTCTACATGGCACTTTATAGATGCATCCAGGAGAATATTCTTTTTGGTGAATTCCTGATTAAGATATTCTTTATAGTATTATTGTTGCTGAAGGCAACATTTACATTAAAGGATTTAAGCAACATGGGAAGTAAAGTAAAATTATTATTAAAAGGGAGAGAACTAAAAGATTCTTGGTGTTAATGGGAGGTTTGGGCTCAATTCTATAAAATGATTTCTTTGCTAACTTAAGGGAGTTAGTGAAAGATCAGTGAAAGATCTAGGGTACTTTAGCTTAGATCCAATAGAATATATCTTCTCAAACTCATCATCAATAAACTCTGGACTGCAAATACGTAATGCCCTTAGGAACATGCTTCATTTTCCCCCGTGGACTCATAGGAATATATGTACCAGTTCCCTCATGAGGATATTCCCCTCATTACCCTCAGGGAGGAGGAGTGGTGCGTTCCTCCAGTTCGCCTGTGATCAGCCCTCCTCCGTGAACAGAGAAAACGAAGATCGGTCTCTTTCGAAGCGCACACCAACCCCCCTGAACACTTATTCTCTACCGTGCCAAACTCACGAATGACGTCAGCCGCTTGTTATATGTTCCATACTCGATGAATTATATTCATAATGAACTTTCATGATGCTTTTATCTTGTTGTTAGAGACACTCGTTTCTATAATTGGCTCCAGTCTCTTTTACAGTGGAAAAACAAAGACAAAGGACTTCACGTCAATTATTTCGCTTTCATGTTCGAGTGGGAAAACAAGCCTCTGCGTCATCGATGACCCACGTCACACTTGCGTCATCAACCATCCGAAACCACACGTCACAGACGCGTCATACAAGACCCCGCATTACAGATGCACTATCCACCAATCCACGTCACAGATGCGTCATCCAAAAACCCACGTCACAGATGCGTCATCCAAAAACCCACGTCACTGATGCGTCATCCACCAGCCCCCAACGTCACAACTACGAACCCACGTCACAGATGCGTCATCCAGAAACCCACGTCACAGATGCGTCATCCACCAGCCCCATGTCACAACTACGAACCCACGTCACAGATGCGTCATCCAAAAACCCACGTCACAGATGCGTCATCCACCAGCCCCCACGTCACAACTACGAACCCACGTCACATCTGCGTCATCCAAAAACCAACGTCACAGATGCGTCATCCACCAGCCCCCACGTCACAACTACGAACCCACGTCACATCTGCGTCATCCAAAAACCCACGTCACACTTGCGTCATCCACCAGCTCCCCACGTCACAGGACTTACATTTCACCAATCGAAGTCGCGATCCTTGGCCCACCACCGTCCTGTTGACCCTTCCATCTCCAGGACTCGTCCAATACCGTCCTCATTCCTCCTCCTCCCTACCCCAATGCCTCTCGAACGTGTGTCCTCTACCTTCGTCTACTCCAGACCTAACCCTCCAGCCATACTGAGTGCCAAGATTAGATGAGGATGACTGGGAGGCACGCAGAGAGAGAGAGAGAGAGAGAGAGAGAGAGAGAGAGAGAGAGAGAGAGAGAGAGAGAGAGAGAGACCCCCGCTCGTCAAATTCCCCTGGAACTCTCTCTCTCTCTCTCTCTCTCTCTCCTCACCACAAAAGGGCCAGGTCTGTGTGAGCACCACAATGAACTTAAGTCTGAGTATAGGATATTACTTGTATCCTGTTCTGTCCACATTACCTCATATGCCCGCCACACACACACACACACACACACACACACACACAGTGGATCTGGCAGCGGATGGAACCATGGAAGCGGAAGTGGATCGTAGGGTGGGGGAGGGGGCGAAAATTCTGGGGGCCTTGAAGAATGTGTGGAAGTCGAGAACATTATCTCGGAAAGCAAAAATGGGTATGTTTGAAGGAATAGTGGTTCCAACAATGTTGTATGGCTGCGAGGCGTGGGCTATGGATAGAGTTGTGCGCAGGAGGATGGATGTGCTGGAAATGAGATGTTTGAGGACAATGTGTGGTGTGAGGTGGTTTGATCGAGTGAGTATCGTAAGGGTAAGAAAGATGTGTGGAAATAAAAAGAGCGTGGTTGAGAGAGCAGAAGAGGGTGTTTTGAAGTGGTTTGGGCACATGGAGAGGATGAGTGAGGAAAGATTGACCAAGAGGATATATGTGTCGGAGGTGGAGGGAGCAAGGAGAAGAGGGAGACCAAATTGGAGGTGGAAAGATGGAGTGAAAAAGATTTTGTGTGATCGGGGCCTGAACATGCAGGAGGGTGAAAGGAGGGCAAGGAATAGAGTGAATTGGAGCGATGTGGTATACCGGGGTTGACGTGCTGTCAGTGGATTGAATCAAGGCATGTGAAGCGTCTGGGGTAAACCATGGAAAGCTGTGTAGGTATGTATATTTGCGTGTGTGGACGTATGTATATACATGTGTATGGGGGTGGGTTGGGCCATTTCTTTCGTCTGTTTCCTTGCGCTACCTCGCAAACGCGGGAGACAGCGACAAAGTATAAAAAAAAAAAAAAAAAATATATATATATATATATATATATATATATATATATATATATATATATATATATATATATAGATAGATAGATAGATAGATAGATAGATATGTATTTGCGATATTCTACTGTGAACATGACTGGTGTTTTGATCCCAATTCATGATGATCGCTAATGATTGGTACAAAGAGATTCAGCTCGAGACGATGTGTTTTGCCGGGTTCTTAAAGTCTAAAGTATATTGACAAGCAGAAAGCTGTTAGATAACGTGCTCGATTTCTTTCTTTCTAAATAGATGTAGATAGATAGACAGATAGATAGATAGTTAGATAGATAGACAGATAGATAAACATATAGGTAGATAGATAGCTAGATAGATATAAAGATATATATACAGATAAATAGCTAGTTACCTAGCTAGCTAGATAGAGAGAGCCCTACCCCCCTCTGCTCGCCAACTCAACCCGCATTAGATCCTTATCAATTGATAATTGATGACATACTGATTCATTTATCACCCGCATTCATTGATGACTTGATAATTCATTTATCACCCGTATTAAGTTAATTTATGACATACTCATTCATTTATAACCCGCATTAAGCTAATTGATGACAGACTAATTCATTTATCACCCGCATTAAGTTAATTGATGACAGACTAATTCATTTATCACCCGCATTAAGTTAATTGATGACAGACTAATTCATTTATCACCCGCATTAAGTTAATTGATGACAGACTAATTCATTTAATGTTGAATCATTTTTCTGTGTCATGCTGAGGGTAATTTCTATCAACTCGTACCGAAACTTCTGCCATCTTTGGAGCTGCAGTTGAAAAGGGAAAAGGCCATCACGCAGGGGGGGGGGGGGAGAAGTGTGGTTTAACGACCTATTAGATCGTTAGCAATCATGTTGTTGGAAGTGTTTGCTCGACAGACATATTGGTCCATATTCTTGTTATCCTTTTTCTCTTTTGTTTTGTAGCCATG
The DNA here is from genome assembly GCF_036320965.1 of Panulirus ornatus. Taxonomy (NCBI): domain Eukaryota; kingdom Metazoa; phylum Arthropoda; class Malacostraca; order Decapoda; family Palinuridae; genus Panulirus; species Panulirus ornatus. The sequence continues at coordinate 56,454,422 of NC_092233.1, forward strand.
GGGATAATAGCAATGATAATGGTAATAATGGTAATAATAATGATAATGATAATGATAATAATGATAATAATAGTAATAATGATGATAATAATAATAGTAATAGTGATAATAATAATGATAATAATAATGATAATAATAATAATAATAATAATAATAATGATAATAATAATAATAATAATAATAATAATAATAATAATAATGATAATGATAATAATTATAATAATGATAATAATAATGATAATAGTAATAATGATAATAGTAAAAAGATGATAATGATAAGAATAATAAAGGAGAAGAAGAAGAAGAAGAAGAAGAGGAAGAATATAATGATAATAATATCACCATCATTATTGATAATGATAATGATGATGATAATGACACTAATGATAATGATCGAACGAATATTGATTATATCATTATACATAAACATGTCTGAACAGCTCCAGTTTCATATATTTCTTCCAGTGTTCGATTACCTGAATTGAGAGTTCGAACCCCCGTTCCAAGACTAATATATCATTCCTTTAAGAAATATTACACATTTCTTTTACGATTTAGTTCGGTGATAATCAGTCCCGCTATTCTTTATCTTTATCCACTGGCAATTTTGAGGGTTGAGCGTGTGTAGACAAGCACACACAGCATCACTATACAACTCAAGGGACACCTTACATGTGGATCCTGTTGGCGGCGGAGCCCGGTAGCACGATGTAGACAATACAGTCACATACACACAGGCTAATATGAGCCTAAATACGTTTCGTTATTTTTTTTAGTTATCATCAGTAGATGAATAATCATTTTGCCTTTAATATTAGTAGTTGTGTCTTGAAGCCTAGTGAGCAAAGCATGTTTTTATGGAGGTTAAAAAAAGCGAAATTGATTAAATAAATTAGATAGATTTACGACACTCCACTTATTCGCTCCTTTATGAAGGTTAGAAAAAATAAAGAAAAACGAAATCAAACTAGTTAAATAGATTCTAAATGAATTGAATAGATTTACGACACTCAAGTTATTCGCTCCTTTATGGAGGTTAAAAAAAAAAAAGAAAAACGAAATCAAACTAGTTAAATAGATTCACAACACTCAAGTTATTTATTCCATCTGTTTACGTCGTGGCTTACGAAACACAAGGGACTAAGATACACACATCTTGTTCTCATATAGACAACTCTTCATAGGAATAAAGATATATTTACACTCTGGCATCGTGAAATATAAGAGTTTTTGCTTACGAAATGTAGTCAAGATGGTCACATTTCTGAAATGGAAATATGATCTCCCATGTATTTATCCCCTTGCAGGATGAATGGTGATGTATTTGATTTGCCTGGCATCAAAATGGAACTTTACAAATATATATTTTGATAGGGAAAATATATTTTAATCTTTTCTCATCTGATTTCTGAAAAAAAAATTAAAGAAAATAGAGAGGTCTTTATATCCAGTAGCGTCTTGTCGTTTCTTGTCTAAACTGACCATTATGGGGGAAGTCGTTTCAAAATTTTAATACAAAAATTTGGAAATAATATTAGCACAAATTTTAGCTCCAGTAATTTTTTTTTCAACATAGGATGCGTGTCATTAACGCTTCTTGCATCCTCAGAGAAACTACAGAGGACCGGGGAAGCAAAGAAACTGTGAACTATGGGCTGCTTCCCTTGTCTTACATGTGTAGATCAACCACACGAGGATTGGTCGTTATTTTACTAACCTTCGTCCCTCGAAAAGTAGAGCCATGTAGTTCTCCTCCTCATATATCCCTCTTATATCTGGAAGAGCCGAGTCTCCAAACACACCTGTGGATCCATGATTAATTTCCCCTAAAATTTCTTTTTCTTTTACTCTACACACCTCCCCACACACACACACACACACACACACACACACACACACACACACACACACACACACACACACACACCCTTCGCTTCACGTCAGTCTGTGAAAATGTATACATAAACTCTATGTTTTTTTCGTCCTTTTGACATAAATATGATACGAACGCAGAGCTTTTTAAACGTGTGTGTGTGTACCCTTATGGAAACGACAGAGTCAATAAAAAGGACCGAATGATGTGACCTGTTTTGCATAGGAGTTTGGTAGCAAGTGATGAATTCATATCCATTAGAAATAAAAGCCATCGAATATCTTTTGACAGGGACAAGGGGGTTTGTAGATAAGTCACTACAGCGCAGTCATGTGCGCACCGCTTCAACTTTTTCTGTATAAATGTTTCGGTCTATCGTTGTAACGAGCCTAAGGGGGGTAGGAGGGGTGGGAGTAGTTAGCAAACTAGTTTTGGGGTGAAGTGGGGAGTAGTTGACGTGGTTTTGTGGGAGGGTCTCGAACCCCTGAGTCTTTTAAGTTCACATGAACAATTGTAAATCATGTAGATTTTTTTTCCCCTCTATCCTTCCATCCTTCCCTGACCATGAGCCTCTATCCTTCCATCCCTTCCCTGACCACTAGCCTTCTATCCTTCCAACCCTTCCCTGACCACGAGCCTCTATCCTTCCATCCCTTCCCTGACCATGAGCCTCGATCCTTCCAGCCCTTCCTGATCACAAGCCTTCTATCCTTCCATCCTTCCCTGACCACGAGCCTTCCATCCTTCCATCCTTCCCTGACCACAAGATTCTATCTTTCCATCCTTCCCTGACCACGAGCCTCTATCCTTCCATCCTTCCCTGACCACGAGCCTCTATCCTTCTATATACAAGACACACTACCAGCCGACCCTTGGGTTTGGGTGCATAGTTGCACAGACTCCATTTCGATGTCGCGTCTGAGCCTAAGGAAGAAAGAAAAAGGAATAAAGAAAAAAAAGTTGGACGGACTTATTTCTGCCATGTCAAGGCCTAAAACAAGAGCAAAACAAATAAAGAATGAAACCAACTCCACTGTGTTCCATGTCAAAGTCTAAGACAATAGCAAAAAAAAAAAGAAAAAAGAAAAGAGATTGGATGAATCCCTTTCTCTGTGTCATGCCAAAGCCTAAATCGCAAAAAAAGAAGAAAAAGAAAAAAGAATAGACGAATCCCTTTCTCTGTGTTATGCCAAAGCCTAAATCAAAAGCAGAAAGAGAGATGGACCAAATGCTTTACCTAACCTCGACCAAAAAGCTTTTGGGGGAAAATAAGCAAGAAATTGGACAAACTTGTCCCAGTCCGGTTCAAGTCTAAGACAACACCAGTACAAATGGCGACCCACCTTTCTGTCCTGTGTCAAGGGCTTCAAGAAAAATTAGAAAAATAAACTGGACATGAAAAAAGAAAGAAAAAAAAAAGCTGGCCAACCACCCCCCCCCCCCCCCCTTCACCGTTCCTCTTCAGAGCTTAAAAACAAAAGCCAAGAAAAAAATGAATAGATAAATTGGACAATCTTATGTCTCTCGTTCTCAAATCTTAACAAAAAAATACACGTACGGAAAAAAAGAAATTTGAAAAAGATACACAAAGATATTGGACACACATCCCACACTCTACGCCATGTCATACCATAAGACAAAAGCCAGAATGCATCGTCACACTTCTCATATGAAAAAAAAAAGAAAAAAAAAAGCGATGTATGCTTAAAAACAGATCACATCCCTGGGAACACACAGAGACGACAGTACCAGCAAGTGGAGTACATTATGATGATCACCGCTTGCTCACACGGGACGACGACCCGCCTCCTCGCATCTACATGTGAGAAGTTTAGGAAAACAGACTCAAAGATATGATAGAAAAGTCATGCCAGGAATTGTCTTTGGGATGGCTGGTGGAGGGATGGAGGGAGGGTTTGGGTGTCCGTGGCTTCAGAGGGGAAATAAGATCGAGTCAGGTCACATCAAACATTTGTTCTGTTCGGTGTGTGAACTCAAAACAATGACGAGAGAAAACGGGTTTTTTATTTTGTTTTGTTTGTTTTGCCACTGTGAAATGAACGAAGCAGACACGAGAGAAAGAGTTTCTTTCACTGAACTGAATGAAGAAAGATCGTGCAGACATTTCCCATTGAGAACTGAAGGAAACGAGTGGAAATAACAGGAACACAAACAGGAGAAACGGGAAGGAGTTCTTGTGGCGAAATGAACGAAGTTATCACAACAGAAACAGACTCGCGCCTCAGACTCTGCTTCGAAGCTCCGAGACTCTTGAACCACCCCTGGCGGCGTGAGCGGTGTCGGTATTGCCGTGTCAAAGATTCATAGTCGACTCGGAATGATTCGAATCCTTTCCTATCCGTAGGCATTAAACTTCATGATAAAGATCACAGCTCATTATCAGCTCAAGCTTTAGCTGTAGCTGAGTTAGCAGCGCACAGTGGAGAATGACAAATGAACTCCAAAGGACAGGAGCTTGAGTAACTTCGAAGTGACAACCCAAGCGAACTGACCCCCAATAGAAGTATCCGATCGCGTTGCTAATAACACCTACTTGAATATAGTCACGATGGAGGGTTAAGTCCGGCATGTGGTGCGTAAATGGTTTGTCCTGCACTCGCATTACTAGTGAAGGGGACTTCAGCATAGCGATAGTGGTATAAACAGCATCATAAGTAATGAGGACAAAGAAAAAAAGAGGATCGCAACATGACGGATTTTCCTTTTAGATGCATTTGAGAGGATGTAGACCAGACAATGCCTGATGATGAATGGGGAGTAATTAGCGAGTGATCCGTCTTATACCATCGCAAAGTGGAGGAGGAGGGAGAGGTGAGGGCGGAGGTAGGACAATCTCCAACAACTCCGTTACCAAGGTATCCATCCCCACCACCACACACACCCCCAACCATCTAGGTATATTAAGTGATTAAGGCCAACCCCTTCCCTTCTCCCCTCCACCTCCTCTAGCGAGCTCATGGCTCTTTGCTTTTAATACGGATGTTAACTGCTGTACCTTGCTGGCTCTTTGCCTGAGGCTCTGTGGAGCCTTTGTGGCTAAAGGCTAGGTAGGGCATTTACTGCCACCCGTGTTAGACGCCATTCTGGCCTCCCTCACTCCCACCAAAAGAATACATACAGCGGTCACAACACCTTTCGACGCTCCCAGACTTGTGCATACACATCTTTGATTGATAGACTGGATGTGTGTGTGTGTGTGTGTGGTGTGTGTGAGAGAGAGAGAGAGAGGATGGGGGATGTGGAAGAAAGCAGGGCAATTACTAGAACACGTCTGACCCAGTTCTAGACTAACAGTAGCCTGGTTGCCACCCAGAGAACCTGACAAGTGACCCATCGTCAAAGAAATGCTCTTCCATTCGTAGAAAACCAGATATTTTTTTTTTCATTATTTTCAAAAAGCAATATGAAGTTGCCGGGGCTTCATCGCGATATGTACCGAAATAGTAAAAAATCTTTTATAACACTACGGTCGCGCAAGTACTGCGAAGACCACGTATTTTACGTTGGACAAACGAACTGGAATACAGTCAAGACTTTTACGAGTGGCGAGAAGTCATGCGTGGATCTCCTTGGAAATACATTTGCCGCTGTGGAAATTCTTATATTCCCTCCTCCTGCCTCCCTCCCTCCGCCACCGATGCCGCTCGTGCATACGAGCGCCAGCAGTCTGTTGGTAGCGGACGGACTTAACAAAGCCCATTCAGAGCTTGAGACTCGGTTGTTGAAGGCATAACCCCTCAACATTCAAAGTCCTTGTTGGCTTGTAATGACTCTGTAGTCATCCTCGCCACATTCTTCGTGTTCCAAAAGGTCGTCATCAGTTCGAAGCCAAGTAAGTCCTCTTAGATTTCCAGTCGGTGGAATTGTGATCCCTTTTTCCCCCTTACCACAGAAGATGTTCTTCTTTTACCTATAGTAATTCAGAGACATGATGTGTAGCTGTTTTCTCATGTCCTTCATTAACTGTCCTATCCTTTCTTCTTTCCTCGTAGAAGGAGAGAGAGAGAGAGAGAGAGAGAGAGAGAGAGAGAGAGAGAGAGAGAGAGAGAGAGAGAGAGAGAGAGAGCCTTCATCTCGACAGCTTGAACATGATCCTTCGACCTCGCTACTTCCAGAATATATCCAGACGTTCAGTAATACTTCCAGGACATACTCAAACGTTCAGCGTGCTTCCAGAATATATCAAAATGCTCAGTATACTTCCAAGTTATATCAAAACGCTCAGTATACTTCCAGAATAAATGAAAACGCTCAGTATCTTATGAAATGCGCATGTGCACAACCAGCTCTCTCTCTCTCTCTCTCTCTCTCTCTCTCTCTCTCTCTCTCTCTCTCTCTCTCTCTCTCTCTCTCTCAAGACAAACGTCAGAGCTGAGAGGGAATGCTGTAATTACATTCTTAAAGAGAATATTTCCTGCGCCAGACATTATCCTGGAAGGGATATGCTATCTGGAACTGAACCTTTTACGTCACAGTAGAACGCAACGGTTTGAGTACGACGCACGACGGTACGACCCCAGCGTACGACGGTGCGACCCTTGAGCTCGATGGTACGACCAGTGGGCACGACGTTGCGACCCCTGAGAACGACGGTACGACCCCAGCGTACGACGGTGCGACCCTTGAGCTCGATGGTACGACCAGTGGGCACGACGTTACGACCCCTGAGCACGACGGTACGACCTCTTAGTACGACGTTGCCGACCCTCGAGTACAACGTTACGACCACCATGGCTATGAAGGTCTGGCCTAAATTGGCCTTTGACCTGACCTCTAGATGCTGGTTCCAAGGCCTCAAGCCATCATACCCAATGGTCGTGTTCAGGGATCGAACCCACTTGCTCAAGGATCGTACCGTCGTGCTCAAGGATCGTACCGTCGTGCTCAAGGATCGTACCATCACGCTCAAGGGTCGTACCGTCGTGCTCAAGGATCATACCGTCGTGCTTAAGGATCGTACCGTCGTGCTCAAGGATCATACCGTCATGCTCAAGGATTGTACCATCGTTCTCAAGAAGTCGTACTCAAAGATCGTACCGTCGTGCTCAAGGATCGTACCATCGTGCTCAAGGATCGTACCGTCGTGCTCAAGGATCATACCGTCATGCTCAAGGATTGTACCATCGTTCTCAAGAAGTCGTACTCAAAGATCGTACCGTCATGCTCAAGTATCGTACCATCATGCTCAAGGATTGTACCATCGTTCTCAAGTAGTCGTACTTAGGGATCTTACCGTCATACTCAAGTATCGTACCGTCGTACTCAGGGATCGCACCGTCGTGCTCAAGGATCGTACCATCATGCTCAAGTATCGTACGATCATGCTCAAGGATTGTACCATCGTTCTCAAGTAGTCGTACTCAAAGATCGTACCGTCATGCTCAAGTATCGTACCGTCGAACTTAGGGATCGAGTCTTTGTGATCAAGTATCGTACGGTCGTGTTCGAGAACCGCACCATAGTGCTCAGAGATCGGGGTCTTCGTGATCAAGCACCACCGTGTTCCAGGACCATACCCCAATGCCCAACGATCACAACACCGTGATCAAGCCGTCCAGATATTCGAAAAATCCAGTCAAACATTCCTGGAATTGAAGCCTTTAGCTGGTGTTCCATGAACTAACTTCCTGGAACTGCCAGGATTTTCCAAACTTCCAGCAGTCAGAAAGGGTGGGTGGGGGGGGGGGGGGGGGGAGAAGGAGAGGAGAGAAAAAAGGAAAAGGAAGAAGATAGTCTCTGGAAAACCACTATGACTCAGAGGGAACACCTAGCAAAGCCATTAATCTGGATGTCGTCATATCCGTGGCTGCGCACGAGTCAACAAAGACCAGAAGAAGAACCTCCTCCTCCTCCTCCTCCTCCTCCTCATCCTCCTGCTCTCCAGTAGGGGCAAGCTTGCTGCATTGCTGCAGGAGGAAGAAGAAGAAGAAGAAGAAGAAGAAGAAGAAGAAGAAGAAGAAGAAGAAGAGGAGGAGGAGGAGGAGGAGAAGAAGAAGAAGAAGAAGAAGAAGAAGAAGAAGAAGAAGAAGAGGAAGAGAAGGAGGAGGAGGAAGAGGAGGAGAAGAAGAAGAAGAAGAAGAAGAAGAAGAAGAGGAGGAGGAGGCAAGCTTGCTGCATTGCTGCAGGAGGAAGAAGAAGAAGAAGAAGAAGAAGAAGAAGAAGAAGAGGAGGAGGAGGAGGAGGAGAAGAAGAAGAAGAAGAAGAAGAAGAAGAAGAAGAAGAAGAAGAAGAGGAAGAGAAGGAGGAGGAGGAAGAGGAGGAGAAGAAGAAGAAGAAGAAGAAGAAGAAGAAGAAGAGGAGGAGGAGGAGCTGCTTCTTCTGCTGCTGCCGCTGTGTGAGACACTCAGGAAATGGGCCAAGCTATATTACGTCTCGCCAGAGAGAGCCTGGATCATCGCGAGCGAACGTTACACTGCGTTCCAGGACTGCGTCCCTCATGGAATGTATACCATGGAGCATCTCTCTCTCTCTCTCTCTCTCTCTCTCTCTCTCTCTCTCTCTCTCTCTCTCTCTCTCTCTCTCTCTCTCTCTCTCTCTGGTATCCCATGGCGTCCCCCTCCGTGTTCTACCGACACTGAGGTGTTCTTTGCGTATTTCCTTGATGGTATATTACGAATACGTTCAGTGGAGCGACGTTTTTGAAGAGCGTTAGGAAGAGCTAACGTGTCTTCTTTCAACCATTCCGGTAGCACCCAAGGGTAAAGTAACAGTCTTAACTCCTCGAGCACGACGGTACGACCCTTGAGCACGACGTTACGACCCTTGAGCACGACGTTACGACCCTTGAGCACGACGTTACGACCCTTCATCACACTTGTCCGTGATGATAGTATGAAGGTGAAATCGCACTTCAGTAAGAGTTCATACGATTTTATTTAACATGTAATTTTTCTATACATGTGGCATGACGTGTTTCATGGAGACAGTCCACCTCATCATCAGGTGCCAGTGCTTAACAAAGTTGTTTAAATCCCAACATCACACTTGAGTCCCGCCGCCCAGCACCAATCTTTATAGGCCAAGAATTGTCTGATAAATATATATATATATATATATATATATATATATATATATATATATATATATATATATATATATATATATATATATATATATATATATATATATATATATATATATATATATATATATATATATGTATATATATATATATATATATATATATATATATATATATATATATATATATATATATATATATATATATGATGGTTTTACTTTTCCTTCTAATAGAAGAGAAAAAAAATACGTGGAAATAAATCTGTCACTAACTATTTTCCCATCTATATTTTCCATTCATTTTCCGTCACTAGATGTATTAAAACCTTTATCAAATAAGCAGTTCGTAACATCGTGAAAGAAAAGAATGAAAAAAAAAAAAAATTGCGTTGTTAGGGCCATACAGGTTGGTGTGTAGCGAGAGCTGTGTAACATGTAATAAAAATCATTTGCAAACTTTGCAGATTTATGACCAGAAATGATTTTCCCGTCGTAATTTCCCATGAAAAATTGTCATGAATTATATCCAGGCGGCCTTAAGGAGGCATGTAGCGCGAGGGATACTAAAGTTTCACAATTCTTCTTATATATATATATATATATATATATATATATATATATATATATATATATATATATATATATATATATATTCTATTTTTTTTCCATACATGATCACCGTTTCGGGCATTAGCCAAGAAGCGCCAGGAACAGACGAAGAAAAGCCACGCCCGCTCACATCTATTCTGTAGCTGTCATGTGTAATGCACCGAAACCACAGCTCCCTATCCACATCCAGGCCCCACAGACCTTTCCATGGTTTACCCCGAACGCTGCCTTGGTTCAGTCCCCTGACAGCACGTCGACCCTAGCACACTACATTGTTCCAATTCAATTCATCCCGTGCACGCCTTTCACCCTCCTGCATCTCCAGGCCCCACTTTCTCAAAACAATCCATCCTTCCATCTCTAATTTGGTCTCCTCCATCTCTTTCTTCCCTCCGCTTCTGAAACATATATCTCCTTTTTTTCATTCTTTCACTATATCCAAACCATTTCAGTACACCCATTCCTACTCTCTCTCTCACACTGCGCTCTTTTTGTAGCCAAACATGTCTCTTGCCCTTAGTATTGCTGCTAAACAGTCAATCGACAGAAACAGACATGAACTTTACAAAGCTGACATTTTTCCTAATTTCTCTTGCTTCGACTGGAGCCTGAAAGATCAAACTTCTTGGACAACTGACGTCTCTCTCTCTCTCTCTCTCTCTCTCTCTCTCTCTCTCTCTCTCTCTCTCTCTCTCTCTCTCTCTCTCTCTCTCTCGTCTCGTCTGCTCAGCCTAATCTATTATTCCATGCTTCGCATCCATGTGATAGTGTTGGGACAAATATACCTTTAAACACACCCATTTTTTGCCCACCTAAACGACGGTCTCTCTTTCCGCACATTCTTCAGCGCTTCCAGAACCTCGTTTTATGCAGTTTTATATATATATATATATATATATATATATATATATATATATATATATATATATATATATATATATATTATACTATTCGCCATTTCCCGCGTTAGAGAGGTAGCGTTAAGAACAGAGGACTGAGCCTTTGAGGGAAATCCTCACTTGGTCCCCTTCTCTGTTCCTTCTTTTGGAAAAATTAGAAACGATAGGGGAGGATTTCCATCCCCCCCGCTCCCTTCTCTTTTAGTCGCCTTCTAGACACTCAGGGAATACGTGGGAGGTATTCTTTCTTCCCTATCCCCAGTGATAATATATATATATATATACATATATATATATATATATATATATATATATATATATATATATATATATATATATATATATATATATATGATTAATAGATAGATAGACTTCTCAACTATGCACTAGAATTACTTCAAACAGGGACTATCATTTTCTTCTCTGTTGTATTGGGTGTAGTTAGAGACTTAGTTCCTCCTCACCACACTCCCCCTCACCACAATCCTCCTCACCACAATCCCCCTCACCACAATCCTCCTCACCACAATCCTCCTCACCACAATCCCCCTCACCACAATCCCCCTCACCACAATCCCCCTCACCACAATCCCCCTCACCCCTGAGCTCAGGTTTAAACGCTGGCTTTCTCACATTGCCAAGAACACCACACGAAGAAACAGATGACCGAGAAGTGACTAAGGTAATCCAATGGAATGACGAGGGTCCGGTAGTGCTGTCCTCACGTCAGTGTAATTTCAAGCTGACGGTAATGCCTCGTACAGTATTAGCATCTTCCTCTGCCCTCATACAAATTAAGGTAGTAGTGAGCGCTTACAATTCCGGCGAACAGGTTTACATATACGAGTGAACCCAGTGAGCGTTTACTATTCCAGCGAACACGTTTACATATACGAGTGAGCTCAGAGCAAGGAAATAGTTTACACGGAAGTAAAACAGGTTGGTTATCTCACCTAAATACAAGAGCATTGAATTATAGTGATTAAGTCTTTAAAGAAAAGAGTTGTGTCTTTCGTCTACGTAACGTTATAGACATTCGTGTTGTGTCTTTCGTCTACGTAACGTTACAGACATTCGTGTTGTGTCTTTCGTCTACGTAACGTTACAGACATTCGTGTTGTGTCTTTCGCCTCCGTAACATTATAGACATTCGTGTAAAAGATTTATGGTTCAAAAGCAGCCAGCGCCGAGACTGGGAGTGAACCGTCCACATTGGGTCAAATCATTCGCCGCGAAGAGCCAAGTTACACTTCCAGAAACACTGGAACTCCATTACAGATTCCAGGATCGGATTTCTCTGTACATTCTCAACACCGCTGACATCCAAAGGTCGACCAGACATCAGAACCAACCCAGGCTCCTGTGAAAACCATTTTTGACTTCTCCTCTCACATTCATTGGGGTGGGGTGGGTGGGGGTACTCTCTCTCTCTCTCTCTCTCTCTCTCTCTCTCTCTCTCTCTCTCTCTCTCTCTCTCTCTCTCTCTCTCTCCACATGACTAATGATTTGTATCACATCCACTTACTCCGTCCCCTGAGAATTCAACAAGACGTGGAGGTAGGAGGAGAAGGAGGAGGAGGAGGATGCGGTGGTGCTGGTTCGGGTGGGAGAAATGTCCACGGGGTTCCTTCATCTCTTTGAGTATGCATGAGTAGTGGAAAAGCTATTTTCACCCATGTACTAATTCATCAGATGACCAAGAAGTTTGCTGTTGAAAAGTTGCTGTTAGTGGCAGAAGATAGTGAAATGTCAGAGAGAGAAAGTTCATGTCTCTTCTCACGGACTGACTATTTTGTGGTGCACGTCATGAAGAATGTACTCCTCTTTGGGTACATAAATGAGCAGAGATAGAATATATATATATATATATATATATATATATATATATATATATATATATATATATATATATATATATATATTCCTATGAGTCCACGGGGAAATTGAAACACGATAAGTTCCCAAGTGCACTTTCGTGTAATAATCACATCATCAGGGGAGACACAAGAGAGAAATATAACAATCAGCTGATAAATATCGAAGAGACGAAGCTAGGACGCTATTTGGTAAACATGCGATTGTCCAAGAGAGACAACGAGCGTTCATAAACTTATCATTTTACAAATTTTATCAACATTAAAGTTATCTAATTTGTATAGACCATCACTAGTATTAAGATTATAATTCTTTGTGTATTTAATAATAGAAGATTCAATTATTATTATTATTATTATTATTATTATTATTATTATTATATATATATATATATATATATATATATATATATATATATATATATATATATATATATATATTTATATATTTATATATATATATATATATATATATATATATATATATATATATATATATATATATATATAATTTTTCATACTTGATCGCCGTATCCCGGGTTTTTGAGGTAGCGCCAGGAACAAACAAAGAAAGGCCGCGCCCACATATATCCATTCTCCAGCTGTCAGTGTGCAATGCATCAAAACCACAGCTCCCTATCCACATTTAGGCCCCACAGGCCTTTCCATGGTTTGCCCCGGATGCTTCACATGCCCTTGTTCAGTCCAATGATACCCCGTCGAGCCCAGTATACCAAATCGTTCCAATTCACCCTGTCCTGTGCAAACCTTTCACCTTCCTGCATGTTCAGGCCCCGATCACTCAAAATCTGTTTCACTCCATCCTTCCACCTCCAATTTGGTTTCTCAATTCTCCTCGTTCCCTCCACCTCTGACACATATATCCTCTTTGTCAGTCTTTCCTCACTCTTTCTCTCCATGTGACCAAACCATTTCAACACGCCCTTTTCTGCTCTCTCAACCACACTCTTTTCATTACCACACATCTCTCTTACCCTTTCATCACATATTCGATCAAACCACCTCACACCACATATAGTCCTCAAACATTTCAATTCTAAATCATCCACCCTCTTCCGCACAGTCTTATCTCTAGCCCATTCTTCGCATCCAAGTAATATTTTTGAGACAGATATGCCTTCAAACATACCCATTTTTCCCCCTCTCAGATAAGGTTATCTCTTTCCACATAATTTGGATAGTAGATCCTCTCTTGATTGTTTGATAATGCAGTGAGCCGTGTGTCGTTGCCTAAATGGATGCAGGTCTGCAAGAACTTTCCCATCACCGAACCCTAAATAAAAGTAATGGGATAATGGGTGATAAAAAAAGAGTATGAGAAAAGTATTCGAAATTAATATCGAATATGGGAATGAGAAGTTCGGAGGGACAAGTCGGTCTTTGGCAAGGCTTTATCCTCCTGTCGTTCAGTCGTCCCCATCCAGCTCAGGTCCCCCGCAGCGACACCACGACCGTTAATTCACATTTTACGCTCTCTCATCCTTTTCTGCTCTGGGCGTCGTCCTCCGCATCCTCCCCCCTCCTTCTTCCCCTAGAGCGGACGAGAGAAAGAAACATGATTGTTACCCATATCTTCCTTTGTGTATTGTAGTACGGTGCTCCTGTTTATCTGTCGTTCTGTGATACTGTGTGTCTCCTTCTATGCAGGTGTTTGAGGGCCATTTTACCAACCTGACATTGCATTTCCGCGTGAGTTGATCGCTTCCGCGCCCACCTGTCGCTTCGCCACGCCTCTTACCACCCTCCCACGGTAGCTGTCGCATTCTAACGCGTATTACCACCCTCCCACGCCAGTTGTCACATCCCCACGCTTATTAACACCCTCCCACGCCTATTACCACCCTCCCATGCTTAGCTGTCGTATCCCCACGCCTACTACCACCCTCCCGCAAGCCAGCTTTAGCGTCCCCCACGCCTGTTCCCACCCTCTCCCACGCCGTGTTGTCTCACAACCCCAGTTCCTACGCCCGCAGACAGACGTCGCACCCACCGCGCCGTCCCGCGACTCCCAGGACAATTTCTGCCACCCCCAGCCTCGGCACAGCGAGGCCCTCACCAGCGCCCACTCTTGCACATGGACGCCCACTTCCTCCCTCTGATATCGCCCTGCCATGGATCCCTTTTGAGTAAATGTGGCTCTTGGCGCCAACCCAAGATCAATACAGGACAGACGAGGAGGCCCCTAGCTGCGACGGGCTCCGACGGGCGGCCTGGCGCCGAACCCCACCCCCTCCGGAGGGCCATCTTCCCCCCACTCTGGACGGGGCTTGTCTCCCCACCCGCCCCCGGCAGACACGCCCTTCCTATGAGCGTTCGTGTTCCTTGCCGATCTTGGAGGCAGCGGCGAGCAACTGTGAGGGGCGTAGGGCGTCCTCCTCCCCCAGCCAGCCCCAATCCATGGCGCCACTGCTCCTCCATTCCGTCCTGCAGGTCTGTCATTTTTCCCTTTCCCCCACGACCACTACAGATGGCGTCGCAGGCCTCCATCAGTCTAATGTCGGAGTCGGAGGTCTCCAACAATCTGAAGATGGAGTCAAAGGCCTCCATCAGTCTGGGGTCACAGACCTCCATCAGTCTGGATAAGGGGAGGGAGGGAGGGTCATGATGCCCAGATGTATAAAACACGGGTCATATGTCAGGTGCTGGTGTATATGACCAACAGGTCATGTTCCAGGTCATGGGTCATACGTCCGACATGAGTCAAGATGCCTCAGTCATAGGCCATTTCGTCGGGGGTCATATTGGACACTGTGGCTCTGAGAGTAAGACAAAGGTTGACTTGTAGAAGCCACAGCCAACTCTCTCATCCCCTGATGCTTTTCGCTCACACCCGTTCCCCCGCTCCTCCCCACTATGCATCCTCCTCCTCCTCCTCCTCCTCCTTTTACCCCTTCTGTTCCCTCCTTCTCCCTCCCTCCTTCCCTCCCTCTTGACCACGCCCTACGGCTGGCGTTCCCCAGCTTGGAGCCAAGACCCGCCCCTTTCACCCTGAGCAGCCGGACCGAGGCGTTTTATCCTCCCTTGCCACACCCTCGCTACGTCTCAGGCCACACCCTGTCTACGTCTCAGGCCACATCCTCACCAAAGTCTTGGGCCACACCATGGCCACGTCTCAGACTACACCCTGGCCACGTCTCAGACCACACCCTAGCCACGTCTCAGACCACGCCCTGGTCATGTCTCAGACCACGCCCTGGTCATGTCTCAGACCACGCCCTGGCCATGTCTAAGACCACGCCCTCACTACGTCTCAGACCATGTGTCATATGTCAGGTACAGGTCATGTGTCAGGTAGGGGGTCATGTATCAGGGTCAGGTCATATGTCAAATTCAGGTCAAGTATCACATAAAGTTCATGGCGTCACTGAAAATGACAATCCCCATGATCACATTCCACCTTCGTTCGTATCCTCTTCTCGTGTACGTCTCCATCTTCATCCACCTCCCTCCCTCCGCCAGCCTCCTCATCCACACGACCGATCATCCACAACTTTCTCCACACTATCGTCCTCCACCCCCCACACTACCATCCACCACTCCCCCTCACCACCATCCCCCACCCTCCTCTACCATCCACCATCCTCCACACTACCATCTACCACCCTCCTCTACCATCCACCACCCTCCACACTACCACCCACCACCCTCCACACTACCATCCACCACCCTCCACACTACCATCCACCACCCTCAACACTACCATGCACCACCCAATCTACCATCCCCCACCCTCCACACTACCATCCACCACCCTCCACACTACCATCCACCACCCTCCTCTGCCATCCACCACCCTCCACACTACCATCCACCACTCCCCCTCACTACCATCCACCACCCTCCACACTACCATCTACCACCCTCCACACTACCATCTACCACCCTCCACACTACCATCCACCACCCTCCACACTACCATCCCCCACCCTCCACACTACCATCCACCACCCCTCACACTACCATCCACCACCCTCCTCTACCATCCACCACCTCCCGCGCTACCATCCACCACCCTATAACGGAAAGAATCCCTCTCTGCAGTGGACATATTATAAGAATAGACAAATGTACGTCACTGTAGCCTTTCTATGGGAAAACCTGGACACTGACGAAGATCCGTGATGGAAAGGACAGACAATATCTTCTCTCGTGGTCGTGACACGGAAAAAAATGAGTAGAATTACATGTAAAAAGAGTAGAATTACATGTAAACAGAGTAGAATTACATGTAAAAAGAGTAGAATTACATGTAAACAGAGTAGAATTACATGTAAACAGAGTAGAATTACATGTAAAAAGAGTAGAATTACATGTAAACAGAGTAGAATTACATGTAAACAGAGTAGAATTACATGTAAAAAGAGTAGAATTACATGTAAAAGTAGAATTACATGTAAACAGAGTAGAATTACATGTAAACAGAGTAGAATTACATGTAAAAAGAGTAGAATTACATGTAAAAAGAGTAGAATTACATGTAAAAAGAGTAGAATTACATGTAAAAAGATTAGAATTACATGTAAAAAGAGTAGAATTACATGTAAAAAGAGAAGAATTACATGTAAAAAGAGAAGCATTACATGTAAAAAGAGAAGAAATACATGTAAAAAGATTAGAATTACTTGTAAAAAGAGTAGAATTACATGTAAAAAGATTAGAATTACATGTCAAAAGAGAAGAGAAGAATTTCTAAAAGATTTAAGTAGTGTTAGTGCGTCAAACGCTTCATTTTCTTTCTCTTTTTTTTACTCTCTCTCTCTCTCTCTCTCTCTCTCTCTCTCTCTCTCTCTCTCTCTCTCTCTCTCTCTCTCTCTCTCTCTCTCTCTCTCTCTTACGTCTTCCAAAGAAAATGAAGTTAGAAGCATTTGTTTGAGGTATCAAAGACGAAAAGTTAGTGAGCAGAAACTTGGCAGCTTTGGAAAAGGAGAAAGAAGAAGAAAAAGAAAAAAAAAAGAGACTTCCAGGCGAGTTCTGAAAAAGATGAACTTTTCCCCAGTGGTATGAAAGCAATAATAAACCAATAAGTGAATGAATGCATCAGGATGATTAGTTTCGCTCGATCATACGAGGATGCTTTTGGTCGTGGTTTTTTTTTTTTTTGCTTTCTTTTTCAAAGAATAACGATAGATAGACGCGAAGTGATGGAACGCGCTGTGCCTTAGTGGGTAGAATGATTTTCGGCAGTGGTTTCAAAGAGACCATTCAGGACTATTTTGCTGGAGTCAGTCGGAGAAGATCTGATTGAGGGTAAAGGTCATAGATGAGGGTAAAGGTCAGAGACGAGGGTAAAGGTCGTAGACGAGGGTAAAGGTCATAGATGAGGGTAAAGGTCGTAGACGAGGGTAAAGGTCAGAGACGAGGGTAAAGGTCATAGATGAGGGTAAAGGTCATAGATGAGGGTAAACGTCATAGACGAGGGTAAAGGTCATAGATGAGGGCAAAGGTCATAGACGAGGGCAAAGGTCATAGACGAGGGTAAAGGTCTTAGACGAGGGTAAAGGTCATAGATGAGGGTAAAGGTCATATTCATGAGGCTAAATGACATGAAGGACACAGGATCCTAAACCCCCTGGAGTGACAGACGGCGCGTTCACCACTGTACTTCTGGGCGTTCAACAGGATATTGTCATACGAGCGTTCCAAAGGTCACACGGGGTTATTAAGAGTGAACGCGATGAAGACGACCGATCTCCTGGTGACAGACTGTAGATGTTGAACTCGATAACACAGATCTGGAGAGACTTCAATCACGGTTCTCTTGAGAGATTGAACCAAGCTGGAGAGACTTCAATCATCGTTCTCTTGAAAGCTTGAACCAAGCTGGAGAGACTTCACTCACGGTTCTCTTGAAAGCTTGAACCAAGCTGGAGAGACTTCAATCATCGTTCTCTTGAAAGCTTGAACCAAGCTGGAGAGACTTCACTCACGGTTCTCTTGAAAGCTTGAACCAAGCTGGAGAGACTTCACTCACGGTTCTCTTGAGAGATTGAACCGAGCTGGAGAGACTTCAATCACCGTTCTCTTGAAAGCTTGAACCAAGCTGGAGAGACTTCATTCACGGTTCTCTTGAAAGCTTGAACCAAGCTGGAGAGACTTCATTCACGTTTCTCTTGAGAGATTGACCCAAGCTGGAAAGACTTCTTTCGCGTTTCTCTTGAGAGATAACCCGATCTGGAGAGACTTTTCTCACGTTTCTCCTCAGAGATAACCTGAGTATGTGGCTACGAGATGTGAGACTAATGATATTTCGACGGTTATGAAGATGGCAAAGATGGCAGGCTAGGTAGAACTGAAATTGAAAAAAGGGGAGAGAGAGAAAGCTGCCATTGCTATAGAGACTGAATGTAAGACTTGTGTAGGTAGTGAGAACAAGAACTGAGGAACAAAGAACAAGAACTGAGGAAGAAAGAAGAACTGAGGAGCAGAGAACAAGAACTGAGGAACAGAGAACATGAACTGAGGAACAGAGAAGAACTGAGAAACAGAGAACAAGAACTGAGGAGCAGAGAATAAGGACTGAGGAAGAAAGAACAAGAACTGAGGAAGAAAGAACAAGAACTGAGGAAGAGAGAACAAGAACTGAGGAAGAAAGAACAAGAACTGAGGAAGAGAGAACAAGAACTGAGGAGCAGAGAATAAGAACTGAGGAACAAGGTGTATTTATTTGACCAGTTTCGAACGAAGGGTCTTCCTTCCATCAGCTATGATGGAGAGGGAAGGGGGTCATAGAGAGGTCATAAAATGATGAGGAAGACGAGGGAAGGGGGTCATAGAGAGGTCATAGAACGATGAGGAAGACGAGGGAAGGGGGTCATAGAGAGGCCATAGAACGGTGAGGAAGACGAGGGAAGGGGTCATAGAGAGGCCATAGAACGGTGAGGAAGACGAGGGAAGGGGGTCATAGAGAGGCCATAGAACGGTGAGGAAGACGAGGGAAGGGGGTCATAGAGAGGTCATAGAACGATGAGGAAGACGAGGGAAGGGGGTCATAGAGAGGCCATAGAACGGTGAGGAAGACGAGGGAAGGGGGTCATAGAGAGGCCATAGAACGGTGAGGAAGACGAGGGAAAGGGGGTCATAGAGAGGTCATAGAACGATGAGGAAGACGAGGGAAGGGGGTCATAGAGAGGTCATAGAACGTTGAGGAAGACGAGGGAAGGGGGTCATAGAGAGGCCATAGAACGGTGAGGAAGACGAGGGAAGGGGGTCATAGAGAGGTCATAGAACGATGAGGAAGACGAGGGAAGGGGGTCATAGAGAGGTCATAGAACGGTGAGGAAGACGAGGGAAGGGGGTCATAGAGAGGCCATAGAACGATGAGGAAGACGAGGGAAGGGGGTCATAGAGAGGCCATAGAACGGTGAGGAAGACGAGGGAAGGGGGTCATAGAGAGGTCATAGAACGATGAGGAAGACGAGGGAAGGGGGTCATAGAGAGGTCATAGAACGTTGAGGAAGACGAGGGAAGGGGGTCATAGAGAGGTCATAGAACGATGAGGAAGACGAGGGAAGGGGGTCATAGAGAGGTCATAGAACGATGAGGAAGACGAACACAGCGAAGAACCTTCACCTGAAGGAGTCGATGACGCAGTGAGTCTGCGTCTCTCTCTCTCTCTCTCTCTCTCTCTCTCTCTCTCTCTCTCTCTCTCTCTCTCTCTCTCTCTCTCTCTCTCTCTCCGGCGCGTCCAGTTTTGAGTCTTACTGAGAGAGAGAGAGAGAGAGAGAGAGAGAGAGAGAGAGAGGGGGGGGGGGGGGAATCCTACCATCTCCCATAAAGACGGGATTCGCGCGCGTGAAAAAAAAAAAAAAAAAAAAAAACGAGGTGGCGAAAAAAGCTTCTTGGCCCAATGCTTTTATCTCTGCCGGGAAAGGAGTGGGAAGGAGAGTGGGAGGGGGAGGGTGGAGGGAGGGAGAGAGAGGAGGAAGAGGAGGAGAAGAAGGAGGGCTTTCCCCCCTCCCTCCACCCTCGTCTGTCCGTCTGTGCTTACGTCCAGTAGGGCAAGGTACTTAGCGAGAGGAGGAGGAGGGAGAGAGAGATGGTGAGGGAGGCGACGTGAAGAAATGCGTTGTGTCAGAATGGGTGAGGGAGGAGGAGGAGTAGGATATTGAGGAGGGAAGATGGTGATGGTATGGAGTAGTGCCGTGTGGCAAGAGGGAGGCAGGCTATACAGGGCATATCTACTGTGATGGTGAGTTCAGGGAGATGGAGGAGAGGTGTATATATACAAAATTGATGTGATTATTGCACGAAAGTGCACTTGGGAACTTCTCGTGCTTCATTTCCCCGTGAACTCAAAGGAATATATATGTGTGTGTGTATATATATATATATATATATATATATATATATATATATATATATATATATATGAATTTATATATAGATAGATAGATACTATTGTCAATCACATACGTAAGAGCATTGATATGAGTAAACTCACTGGAAAAAAATTAACACAGAAGCTCCCAAGCTTTTGACTGTACTTCAACAAGTCATCATCCAGGATACAGAGACAGTACGAAGGAGAGAATATATAGAAACACAAGACCAGACTACACCACAGCTGAGGAAACATGGAAAGGTTGACCACCACAGCTGAGGAAACATGGAAAACAGTTGGTCTGAGAAACATGGAAAAGGTGGAGCAGAGCGGGGGAGTGACCCATCCCTCTCTACCTGTATGATCCAAACTCACACACTCTCTCTCTCTCTCTCTCTCTCTCTCTCTCTCTCTCTCTCTCTCTCTCTCTCTCTCTCTCTCTCTCTCTCTCTCTACCTATCAATCCATCTCAATCCATTCCTGTCACATATTTCTGAAGGATGGAGAATGAGACTTCCTCCCAAGATTTTTCAAAAGATTTTTCCGAATGATTTCTTGAAAACATTGAGTGAAGAAAGGAATCGGCTGAAGAGGGAAGGATGGAGGCACACTGCTAAAATACAGGAGGGGAGGTGTGGGAGAATGACTGAGGAATTTTGGAATTACTCTCTCTCTCTCTCTCTCTCTCTCTCTCTCTCTCTCTCTCTCTCTCTCTCTCTCTCTCTCTCTCTCTCTCTCTCTCTCTCTCTTTTGAGCCTTAATTGAAAATACAAATATATATATATATATATATATATATATATATATATATATATATATATATATATATATATATATATATATATATATTTTATTTACTTTTATTCTCTTTTTTTTTTTTCCCCTGCCATCAGTGGCAGTGAACGGCATTGCACTCCAGTAAAAACACTTTAGCAGTGCTTTTGGCACTGGTTAGCACACCGGCCCACCACGAGGAAGGGATGGGTTCGAATCCTAAACGCCCAAGGCTGAATCTTTCTCATTCTTTGGCCATTACTCTCATGAGAAGTCGTGACTTATATTAGAATGGTGCATAATATAGAAGTCCTAAGTCATTCATCACACAATACATTTACAATAAAGTCGTGAATAAATTCAATATTTGACATACTGATACGAAAATGGATGTATACAACATTAAACAAGTCATCACAAGTAATTTCAACAAAGTCGTAGTCTCATTAAATGTAATCTTCGATGACATTTCAAGGTAATACCTGCAATCGTGTTTCAATCACAGTATACACGAGAAAATGGCCTGCACTATACGTGATGGGGGGAGAAAAGGAATTTGACGTCTACCATTTTTGTCTCGAGTCCTTTTTTTCGATTTTCCAGATGAGTGCCGACCTCTGGAGGAGAGGGAGGGAGAGGAGAGGGAGGGGAAGGGTGGTGGTTGTGAGAGAGGGGGGGGTCTAGTGGTGATAGCCAGCCTGGGGGAAGGGAGGGAAGAGGGGAGAGGAGAGGTAGTGAGGGGAGAGGCTGTTGGGCGCTGGGATGCAGATGTGTGTGTGTGTGTGTGTGTGTGTGTGTGTGTCGCTACTGCAGATGCGCCTCCCTCCCTGGCGACAGACGACGGATGGGGGGAGAGGGGGGGATGGTTTGCGGTGGTGGTCCTCCTCCTCCTCCTCCCCCCCCTCTCCCCTCACCTCATCTCCCCTCCCTCCCCTCCCTCAAACATCTCTGGCGCCAGACGACGACAGAGGGAAAGGGGAGGGGAGAGTTAGGGTTAGAGTAGGGGGCGCGGGGCTCCGCCTGCGTGTGTTGCTGAGAGAGAGAGAGAGAGAGAGAGAGAGAGAGAGAGAGAGAGAGAGAGAGAGAGAGAGAGAGAATATATGAGCTATTTGCTCTGGTGGGGAAGGGGGGAGAAGAAGAAGAAGAAGAAGAAGAAGAAGAAGAAGACGACAGAGGTTGGTGTTGGAGAGAGGGGAGAGGAAGAGGAGGGGGTCACTACGCTACAGCTGGTGGTGATGATGGTGGAGGGTGAGGCAGCCCGCGGGTAAAAGGCGTGCAAGGAATAGAGTGAAATGGAACGATGTGGTATACCGGGGTCGACGTACTGTCAGTGGATTGAACCAGGGCATGTGAAGCGTCTGGGGTAAACCATGGAAAGATATATATATAGAGGTGGGTAGATAGATAGATAGCTTGATAGATAGATAGATAGATAGAGACAGATAGATAGATAGATAACACGAGGCATAGAAGTATAGATGACACAGGCTATCAACAGCAACCAACCACATCTATATCAATTTCCTGACCACGAAAAAGAAAAAGATCAACTTTGATGTATTTCGTGATGAACGAAAAGATAAGAAAAGATATCTATTCATTTTCACGTTTTCATTTCGTGGTTAGAGAAATTGCTTTGATTTCTTTTTCTCTCGTCACGTTCTTTCCCTCACCTCCCCCAAGACTTACACAGTTGTAGATATTCTGGTGTTGTTAAGTTGTAGATATTCTATTGTTGTGAAGTTGTAAGAGTGTGACGGGAATTCTGAGTTGACCAGGGCCCCTCTGTGTGTGTGTGTGTGTGTGTGTGTGAGAGAGCCTTGTGGCTTGCTTACCCCCCCCCCCCCATCCCCCCCCCCAAGCTGACAATAACAAGAACAAGGCTGGTCCAGGATGGGGGTTAGACGGGGGGGGGGGGTTAATGGGGAGACTCCACCACAATCCCCTTCCCCCACTACAACCGTCCCCTCTCCCCTCTCACCTCTCCCCTCTCACCCTCCTGGCTTAAGCGCTCGCCGTTTTCTTTATCTTAATGGCTGTCACTCGCAAAACTATTATCGTTGAGTTTTATATCTTCCTTCCTAGACGCGTCGCGCCCTCCTCCTTCCTACACCCGTTATGTTCTCTCTCTCTCTCTCTCTCTCTCTCTCTCTCTCTCTCTCTCTCTCTCTCTCTCTCTCTCTCTCTCTCTCTCTCTCTCGTCTTACTCTGCTGTGTGTTCGCGCCCCCCTTACATCCCCCCCAAACACACACACACACACACACACACACACACACACACACACACACACACACACACACACACACGTGGCAGGTGGATCTACTTGAAATCTATCTGGTGAGGGACGTCGATAGATGCATGAGCCAGAGAATTCGGGGGGTGGGGGGTTCGACCCCTCTCTGGCGCCGCCGCTAAAGGGGGGGGGGGGGTAGGAGTAACTCCCCCTTGCTGAGAGAGAGAGAGAGAGAGAGAGAGAGAGAGAGAGAGAGAGAGAGAGAGAGAGAGAGAGAGAGAGAGAGGCTGTTCGTCTGTGATCCATCCCTTTGAAGAACAGACATATATATATATATATATATATATATATATATATATATATATATATATATATATATATATATATATATATATATATAATTATCTTTCTTACTCTTGTTTCTTTCTTTCTCTTTCTCATTTTCTTCGTCACGAAGACGGAGGCGGAGGTGCCAATGGATGCAATTGGCTTCTCAGATCGGCAAACTCTGTGTCGCGACCTATGCAGCGTTCATTGTTATTAGCGAACACTATCACTGGGCTGGGCTGGGGTCTGGTTGGGCTAGGTGGGTCGTCTTCCGGGCTTCCTTGGGCAAGCGCGAGGTTCGAAGCTCCAAT
This sequence comes from Panulirus ornatus, assembly GCF_036320965.1. Lineage (NCBI taxonomy): Eukaryota > Metazoa > Arthropoda > Malacostraca > Decapoda > Palinuridae > Panulirus > Panulirus ornatus. The sequence continues at coordinate 56,478,705 of NC_092233.1, forward strand.
AGGTAAAACGAACGAACCTCTGGATGGGGTTCGAAGCTCCAATAGGTAAAACGAACGAACCTCCGGGTGGGGTTCGAAGCTCCAGTAGGTAAAACGAACGAAACTCCGGATGGGGTTCGAATGTCCAAAGATGATATTAACCTTCCGAATCCCCTATAGGTAGAAGAACCAGTGTTACGGCTTGTGACGGTGTGACGGTCAGAGGCATCGGTGTTACGATTCGTGACGGCCATCTAGAGGCACCATTATTATGGGGTCGTTACGACTTCAAACTAACTCAATAGAACTATCATATGAAGTCCGTCCATAGCTCAAAGTCTTCAGCTATAAGAATACGAATCTTCAATTTCAAAACCTCTAAATCAATATAACGTTCTAAATAACAAAGAAATAATGATGCCAAGGACTTAAATACAATTCATTATAGTTCTCTATAGTCATTAGTCCTTCCATATAACTCTTGCGTAAGAATATCATACAATGAACATTCATAGAAAGTTGTAAAGTAACGAACATGAATTATGATATGTGATTCGCCTTCTCCCAAAACAGAGGCTTTGCATAATGGAAGTGAGGAGAGAAACCTGTGCTGTATATGCCAACGGGACATTTCGTTTTTTGTTCGCATCTACGTGAAAGAGGAAGATCTGTATGGGGCAAGGGGCTGCAGCATAAGAAGCCCAGCAATATGGGGCTTCGCAGTATGAAAGGGGGGGGTCCGTCATGTGAGTGGTCCGTAATATGAGGGGTCCGCAATATGAGGGGTCCGTAATACGAGGGGTCCGTAGCCTGATGGGTCCGCAGTATGATGGGTCCGTAACATAATGGGTCCGTAATATGATGGGTCCGTAATATGAGGGGTCCGCAATATGAGGGGTCCGTAATGTGAGGGGTCCGTAATATAATAGGTCCGTAATATGATGGGTCCGTAATATGAGGGGTCCGTAATATGAGGGGTCCGTAATATGAGGGGTCCGTAATATGAGGGGTCCGTAATACGAGGGGTCCGTAGCCTGATGGGTCCGCAGTATGATGGGTCCGTAATATAATGGGTCCGTAATATGATGGGTCCGTAATATGAGGGGTCCGCAATATGAGGGGTCCGTAATGTGAGGGGTCCGTAATATGAGGGGTCCGCAATATGAGGGGTCCGCAATATGAGGGGTCCTATGAAGGTCCCGCAATATGAGGGGTCCGTAATATGAGGGGTCCGCAATATGAAGGGTCCGCAGTATGAGGGGTCCGCAATATGAGGGGTCCGCAATATAAGGGGTCCTTGGATGTGTTGTGCAAATTGAGTCGACTTTGAATGAAAACGCTTCTGATGATGGTCAGAACAGCTGTCGTTGCCGGTCGTTAACCTGTTGTCAAATGAGGTCGCAAACCTTTTTACCACCGGAGGTCGTAAAACTGTTGGGCATTGGAGGTCCCTAAGCCGTTGTTTATTGGAGGCGTAAACCTTTGTCACTGGAGGTCGTAAACCTGTTGTCATTGGAGGTCGTTTAAACCCGTTGTCCCTTGAGGTCGTAAACCTTTGTCAATTTGGAAAGGGCTAAAGCTTTGTCATTGGAGGTCGTAAACCTGTTGTCATTGGAGGTCGTTTAAAACTTTGGTCATTGGAGGGCGTAAACCTGTTGTTTATTTGGGGGTCGTAAACCTGTTGTCAATGGAGGTCGTATAGCTGTTGTCATTGGAGGTCGTAAACCTGTTGTCATTGGAGGTCGTAAACCTGTTGTCATTGGAGGTCGTAAAACTGTTGTCATTGGAGGTCGTAAACCTGTTGTCATTGGAGGTCGTAAACCTGTTGTCATTGGAGGTCGTAAACCTGTTGTCATTGGAGGTCGTAAACCTGTTGTCATTGGAGGTCGTAAACCTGTTGTCATTGGAGGTCGTAAACCTGTTGTCATTGGAGGTCGTAAACCTGTTGTCATTGGAGGTCGTAAACCTGTTGTCATTGGAGGTCGTAAACCTGTTGTCACTGTAGGTCGTAAACCTGTTGTCATTGGAGGTCGTAAACCTGTTGTCATTGGAGGTCGTAAACCTGTTGTCATTGGAGGTCGTAAACCTGTTGTCATTGGAGGTCGTAAAGCTGTTGTCACTGGAGGTCGTAAACCTGTTGTCATTGGAGGTCGTAAACCTGTTGTCATTGGAGGTCGTAAACCTGTTGTCATTGGAGGTCGTAAACCTGTTGTCACTGGAGGCTGATGTCACTTGATGTCTTGGGCAAGTGAACCTAAAAGATCCTTATGAAGACATCAGCTTGAACAGTGACATCATGTGATCCCCTAATTGAAAGTCTTATTTGTCTGACATCATTTGAACTGCCAGTTGATGTGTTTGCTTGTCTGACAGTGTGTGTCTGTCTTAGAGACACTACTTAGGGTCCTGAGCATCATCGCCTTTGAATTCGTCGACTAGAAAGAGTTCTACATCATACGAGAGCAAGAAAATGTTCGAATTGAAACTCTTAGGAAAATCGTAGTCTTTTTTTACTATATATATATATATATATATATATATATATATATATATATATATATATATATATATATATATCTTTTTCTATTTATTAATTTTGCTTTGTCGCTGTCTCCCGCGTTAGCGAGGTAGCGCAAGGAAACAGACGAAAGAATGGCCCAAACCACCCACATACACATGTATATACATACACGTCCACACTCGCATATATACATACCTACACATCTCAACGTATGCATATATATACACCCACAGACATATACATATATACACATGTACATAATTCATACTGTCTACCCTTATTCATTCCCATCGCCACCCCGCCACACATGAAATGACATCCCCCTCCCCCCGCATGTGCGCGAAGTAGGGCTAGGAAAAGACAACAAAGGCCACATATAAATTTATGATACGCTCGTTGTCTGTCTTGGACAATCACGTGTTTACCAAATGGCGTCCTAGCTACGTCTCTTCGTTGTATATCAGCTATATTTCTTTCTTGTGTCTCCCCTGATGATGTGATTATTACACGAAAGTGCACTTGGGAACTTATCGTGTTTCATTTTCCCCGTGGACTCATAGGAATATACTTGATCACGCGCAAAATTGTGATCCTTTCCAATATATATATATATATATATATATATATATATATATATATATATATATATATATATATATATATATATATATATAATATATATTTACAGGTGTAAACGTCTTTGTCAATTTCATTATCAGTCTGACTCATATTGATGTAAACAAAGGCGAAGTAAGACATCAAGGGGGGGTCACATGCTGTACCCAGAGTCCCTCCTCCCTGCTCTCTCTCTGTCTCTCTCTCTCTCTCTCTCTCTCTCTCTCTCTCTCTCTCTCTCTCTCTCTCTCTCTCTCTCTCTCTCTCTCTCTCTCCCCTTCGCCTGCTGCTATCTCTAATTCCGTAGAGAAAATTAGAGCGAATTCATGTTCGCGAGGCTGCGGTAGTTGGGCGGCCGACCGAACCGACGCCCCCCCAACACCCACCCGTCCCTAACGCCCTTGCCCCAGCCGGGGCAGTGGCAGGTTAGGGAGAGAGGTTGGGAAGGGGGAGAGGACGGGGTGAGTGGGGAGGAGGGAAGAGAGGGGGGTGGTAGAAACTGGTGCGGACTGCTGGCGCCATGTGGAGGGGAGGAGGGAGGGAAGGAAGGGACGTGGTTGAGGGGGTTGAGGGGAGAGGGAGGGGATGGTGGCCCGGATGGGAGAGGAAGGAGGGGAGGTGAGAGGGAAGAGGAGGGGCCAGGGTTATCTGCAGTGGGGCTCCAAGGGGAATGCTGGACCTTGCTTACGAACATTGCCCCGATGGCCCAGATAATGATAATGATAATAATGATAATGATAATATTCATCAATGATATGATAATCATTATGATTCTTATTATCATGATGATAGCAATTTTACTAATAATGATGATGATGATGATAATGTCAATAATATTATGATAGTAATGATAACAATTACAGTGATAATGATAAGAATGATTATGATAACAATAATAATAATGATAATAATGATGACAGTAATAATAATAACAATAACAATGATAATAATGATCAGGATAATAATGATAATAATAATAATAATAGTAATAATAATGATAGTAATAATAATAATTATTGTTTGAATGAACAGTGGTTCCAACAATGTTATATGGTTGCGAGATGTGGGCTATAGATAGAGTTGTGCGCAGGAGGATGGATGTGCTGGAAATGAGATGTTTGAGGACAATGCGTGGTGTGAGGTGGTTTGATCGAGTAAGTAACGTAAGGGTAAGAGAGATGTGTGGTAATAAAAAGAGTGTGGTTGAGAGAGCAGAAGAGGGTGTTTTGAAATGGTTTGGTCACATGGAGAGAATGAGTGAGGAAAGATTGACAAAGAGGATGTATGTGTCAGAGGTGGAGGGAACGAGGAGAAGTGAAAGACCAAATTGGAGGTGGAAAGATGGAGTGAAAAAGATTTTGAGTGATCGGGGCTTGAACATGCAGGAGGGTGAAAGGCGTGCAAGGAATAGAGTGAATTGGAACGATGTGGTATACCGGGGTCGACGTGCTGTCAATGGATTGAACCAGGGCATGTGAAGCGTCTGGGGTAAACCATGGAAAGTTCTGTGGGGCCTGGATTTGGAAAGGGAGCTGTGGTATCGGTGCATTATACATGACAGCTAGAGACTGAGTGTGAATGAATGTGGCCTTTGTTGTCTTTCCTAGCGCTACTTTGCGCACATGCGGGGGGAGGGGTTTTTCATTTCATGTGTGGCGGGGTGGCGACGTGAATAAATAAGGGCAGACAATATGAATTATGTACATGTGTATATATGTATATGTCTGTGTGTGTATATATATGTATACGTTGAGATATATAGGTATGTATATTTGCGTGTGTGGACGTGTATGTATATACATATGTATGTGGGTGGGTTGGGCCATTCTTTCGTCTGTTTCCTTGCGCTACCTCGCTAACGCGGGAGACAGCGACAAAGTATAATACAATATATATAAATAGATTTAAGATAATAATAGTAATTCTAATAATAATGATAATGATAATGATAATGATAATAATAATGATAATAATAATAATAATAACATTGATAATGATAGTAATGATAATAATAACAATAATGATGATCGTAATAGTAAAACACACACACACACACACACACACACACACACACACACACACACACACACACACACACACACACACAGCAAACTGCTTGGCCAATCCTCTCTCACCTAACCTTGTACAGAACCCATCCTTTTTGGCCAATATATACAAACTTCACTTCTTTACCTCAACGTCAAGGAAAATAATGTTTATATATATATATACATCATCCAACGAGACTGGAACAGACGCCCAGAACTTAACCTAACAGTAGAAACCCCCCCACCCCCCTACCCCCTCCCAACAACAACAGAAATAAATAAAACGAAAGCAATCTTTGGCAGACCATCAGCATAAATCACCACTTATCAAAGACAAAAGAAAATTGACAGAAAAAAAAAAAACAAAAGAAAAACCAAAGGGAGTCGCCAGGCGAGGTTCTGGGCAATAACTCGCACCTCCCATGAAAAATTTCCAGCAACAGATGTTTGTTTTTCATTTCCGGGGGCGGGGGGCGAGAGAGGGGCGCCCCATGGGGCTAGGAGAGAGGGGGGGGTGGATGGGTTTGCAGATTTCCGGGGCGGGGTGGGGTGTGAGTTTGTTTACAGCCTGCTTGAAACGTCATGTGACAAACGGTGTTTATCCCGCGTCGTAAATCGACCGTAAGATATAGCAAGCACTCCCTCATATTCTTCCCCCAGCCCAGCCCAGCCCCGCCTTCAATCCCAGGCCCCGCCCCTACCCCGCCCCGGCCCCGCCCCAATCCGTCTAGGGCGCCACGGACGGACGCATCGGGCTTACGCAGATTTCCGTGGTATTTACGTATTTTTTAAGGGGGGGAGGGGAAGGGTTTTTTCTTTTTTTTCGAATGCTTGTGAGAATGACGTGGTTAGGTTAATGGGAATGCAGTTGATTCAGTGAATTGTTATCTGAATGATTATTCACGTGATTTGATTAATATATATATATATATATATATATATATATATATATATATATATATATATATATATATATATATATCCTCACCTCACCTGAGGATATATATATATATATATATACACACGAACAAAGCGCATATGAACACACACCTTCATAGAACATGCAAACCTCCACCAGCAAAGATCGAACCTCTGCAGTTCTTTTTGCATCTGGGTCCCGAAATTCGCATCCAGAAAAACGCCATCAGGACACTATTCTTAAACATTCCCATTCGTTGCACTTACAGACAATGACCTCTCCTTACAGACATTCCTCACTTCACCCAGAACCTTTGCTCCTCTCACACCCTATGTGATATTTTAGCTCACCAATGCTCCATCCGCTGTCATGTCTCTCTCATTCCCAGGTATCTCACGCACTCCACATCCCCCACACTTTCTCCCTTTACAAACGCCCACGGAACCCATCCCTCTCGTTCCCCTACTTCACATTATTACTATATTATTTATACTCACATCATCCATCAAATTTGTCCTTTCACATTCTCTCTGGGGTTTGTCACCGGAGCCTTTATATCACAGTACAGCGAAAAGCCGTTCTGACAGTTCTTCAGAATATTGATCTTTTCTTCACTAATTGCTTGCTTGTTATTCACTGAATTTCCATCAGTCACTGACAATCCCATTGTTCCTCTTGTTCTCCTTTCACTGTTCACCTCCTTCCAAAACTTGGTCGTTAGTACTATCTTAATCCAATCTCTAATTTACCCCTCTATGCCACTTCTGCAACTTCCTCTCGATCCTCTGTCGATTACTCTTATTTTCTTCCCAATCACACGCACACCTTCCTTACAAAAACAACGTCCATGCATTTTTTTTCCTTCTTTTTTTCCCCATCTCATTACCAAACAAGTTTCCTCATCCCACAACTCACTAACTTTTTCTCATATGCATAACACACACCCATGCTTGACACACGTTTAAGTACTGCTTTCTATCACTCCTCGCCTCTTACCCTTGATTCTTTTACTTTCATCTTAAGGGACTCTCTTTACTCAAGTCTCTCGTGGTGTCTCTGCACACAAGCCTCTCTTCCAAGCTCACTCACTTTCAACAGCTTCTACCCGACACGTCATCTCCTCTTTTCCCAAAAGTCACTACAAACTCTCACACTCGCCTCCACCGAGATATGGTTAGACATCCCATCTACTGCCCCTCTTAGCACTTTTCACATCCAGCGCCTCTCCTTTTGCGCTTTTGTCCATCAACACAGGATCCAACATAACCCCACCCAGCTATGTATAGTTTCTTATACATTTATTTCACCAAGGACGCCACCCAGTCAACAATCCGTTTTTCCACCACACATGTCGACAAGTCTTTTTATCCATTTTCAAGTCACCCAGGCACCCCTTGCTCCCGTAGTTTTACTCTAAAATGCCACACGTCGTCACCCAGGTATCCCCTCGTTAACCCTAGATATATATATATACACAGTTGGCACATTCCTCACTCTTATATTCGCTTATACTCGTGAAGAGAACTCGCTCACATGCATCAGTACTATCCAAGCACCAACTCACCTCCTATCTCTTCCTCCCTTTACCTCTCTCTCTCTCTCTCTCTCTCTCTCTCTCTCTCTATATATATATATATATATATATATATATATATATATATATATATATATATATATATGTACGTATCCTCGAGGCCATTATACATTTTGAAACATAAATATGATTTATACATCATGATTCCAGTGTACACATGGTTGTGAGGACTGGCCGCCGTTTATATCAATTTACAAACGAGGGATAAAACATTCCCACAGAATTGCATTTTGAGGAAACGCATCCGAAGCATAAAGACAATATCTCAACACTCTCTCTCTCTCAGAGAGAGAGAGAGAGAGAGAGAGAGAGAGAGAGAGAGAGAGAGAGAGAGAGAGAGACTTGGCGAGATCAGAGCCAAAACATTGATCAGCAAAGAGACTTTATCTCCCCTCGCTACAACTTGCCAAGCCTCGGTGGTCGTCCAGTTTCCACGCAGGACGTGACGTCGCCCAGATCGCACTGAATAGTCGTTCGTATCCGCGCGTCGCGTTGCCCTAGCCTCCTGTTGTTGTCGTGGCGTCGCGTCACCAGATAGTAACAAAAGCTCGTTCTCATCCAGGACAGGACGTCGCCCAGAGGACAACAAACGCTCGTTCTTATCCAGGACAGGACGCCACACCCCCCCAAAGGACAGCACTCGTTCTTATCCACGACAGGACGCCGCCCATAGGACAACATACATTTGTTCTTATCCAGGACAGGACGCCACCCCCCCACAAAGGACAACACTCGTTCTTATCCAGGACAGGACGTCGCCCAAAGGACAACATACACCTGTTCTTATCCAGGACAGGACGTCGCCCAAAGGACAACATACACCTGTTCTTATCCAGGACAGGACGTCGCCCATAGGACAACATACACTTGTTCTTATCCAGGACAGGACGTCGCCCAGAGGATAACAAACACTCGTTCACAGCCTGGACAAGACGTCGCCCAGATAGAATAACAAACGCTGGTTCTCATCCTGGGCAAGACGCCTCCCAGAGGACAACAATCACTCGTTCACATCCCGGACAGGACGTCGCCTAGATAGAATAACAAACACTCGTTCACATCCTCGACAGGGCGTCGTCTGGAGAATAACAAACACTCGTTCCCATCGTGGACGGGGTGGGAGGGCGGGCTTCCGCTTACGGAAGGCGGCCAACGGGGAATTGTGAGCAGCTTAGGATAAAGTTGGACCATTTTCCGACGGGTCCCGAGGCGTCACCCACGATAGCCGAAGTGTTGGACGGGGGAAGTTGCTAGGTGGAAACGGTTCATGGAGGAGGAGTAGGAGGAGGAAGGAGAGGAGGAAGCTATGTGGATGACAGTCTAGGAGAAGTTATTGGAGCTATGAGGTCTATTTATTTTGTTGCAATCTCTCTGTAGAACCATTGGGTCTCATTTATCTGGTTATGATGATACATGAAGTGTAGCTTATACTCGTTTACGGTCATGTTTATCTTTTTTATACTGTAAGATGAGCATCGAAGGTTTGGAAAGGAGGCTCTTTGATGACGTAATATTCTCTCTCTCTCTCTCTCTCTCTCTCTCTCTCTCTCTCTCTCTCTCTCTCTCTCTCTCTCCATGTTAGGATGAATGACGTGGCTCGGGGCAATTCAAAAAGGCATCCTTGTAAAGTATAGCAAACTGACTAGAATGTGAGAAGATAAAGGTCATAGGAAGGTTTAGATTAAAGGGACTTCTTTTTCCTGGGTATGATGAAGGAACTGTAGTCCTTAGTAGAATGCGAGACATTTGTGTTAGAGCAGAGAACATCTGTCAGACCCCAAAAGCTTGGCAAAATATAAGTGGAATAGTTTCAATAGAGACAGGAGCTCGTTTGACAAAGATGGCTTTTCCCCTGATAGAGTCTGGTATTGTAAGGCTGGATAGATAGGGTTTGAGATGAAGGGATCAAGCTGCTGTCTCACACCAACACAGCCAGAAAAGGTCATACCAACCCAGAAAGTCAATTGTTTGATCAGATTATGTGTGGCCACATTCGCTGGGTCAGTGTCCAAGACGACAGGTGTTTGGTGGTCTGATCTTAAAGTCTGTGACACTCACTTTTGCCTTTTCAAACGAACCATTGATTAATGCTATGCTGATGCCAGAAACACTAAGCTTAAAACTCAATGACATCAAATGCTTAGTCAGAAAAGCTTAATTTCATGGAATAATGACACACAGACACACATATGAAAAGAAGAATCACTTATTTGGCAGAGTTAACGATTGCTGGGTATAATGCTTTCTCTAAAGTAGACGACATAAAACTGTTGCTGGTGTCGTATTGTATTTACGAGATGATCCACAGACAATCATGGTTTGGGGAAATCAGAGAAGTCGATCCATAGAATCCACTGTGTATATTGAAGTGGTAAATGAACTGTTCAGATATAGCTTTGAGTCAGTGCACAGACCCTCCCCTTATAAGAGATATGATGTACACAAGACGAGAGAGAGAGAGAGAGAGAGAGAGAGAGAGAGAGAGAGAGAGAGAGAGAGAGAGAGAGAGAGAGCGAGAGAGATGCCTGAGGAAATTGCATCCTAAACAAATAGCATTGGAACAATCTTACGAGAATTCTAAATGGATTTCCTGACATGCGACGACGAGGGAAATAGACCAACTGATTTAGATAAAGATCGCTTTTAAAATAGGTTGATTCCTAGATCCAACGAGAGTCAGTGGTATGTTAGGTATATATGATGATAGATACAGAGACCTAATCATGTGAGAGGTCGTTAGAAAGCGTTAAAAAATCATGACGCCATCCAGTTCAATGTAAACTGCTCTTCTGACTTCCAGTGAATCCTTTGTTAAAGTCCCATAGAAGTGAATCTTCATTAAAATCAAAGACAAGAGCAAAGACAATCACATACGTGTATGGGTAATGGACTAGCACTCACGAAACAAAAGAGTGACTTAAATGGGGTACCGCAAGGCTCAGTCCTGGGACCCATACTATTCTTCATCTCCATCGATGACGTAATGACACGACCCATCTGCAGAATCGTGAACATTGCCAAGGACACGAAATATGGTGATGTGGTTCAGTCAGAGGATGACTGCGTGAAGATTCAAAAGGACTCAAACCGACGGAGTAGGGAGACACTATGGCAAATAGTTTTCAACGCAAAGAAATGAAAAGTATTGATGCTAGAAATATTATTTGCTGGTAAAAAAAAAATGGTCGATAAACCATAATAAGAGTAAGAGGAGAGAAGGACCCAGGAGGCAATATCATTAATGACCTAATATATGGGAAGACAATGTCCAGCCGTATATGGTAAAGCCAACAGGACGTTAGATATCACAGGTATAAACGACAAAACAAATAATGAAGTGATCCACTCCATTCACCAAACCTGCGGATTTGATTAAAAGGAACTAAATCAAATCCTATCTCTCAGAAATAAGACTTACGACGAAAGAATCAGAGACCCTAGACTTCCAGCTGATGCGTTCTCAAAATTGATAGAGAGAGTTTAGACACTTTAACATACGAATAAAAAACTATAACTTTAAAGAGGGATTCGATGACCAGGCGTAACGGTAAGAAGATTAAAGGATGGAGATGGAATAATAAAAGAGACAAAACTTTTTTTTATATTTCACCTTTAGACAGACAGAATACTGAAATAACCTACGTCCATATATAGCACATGTAAGGCCCAGCAATACCCACAAATCGAGGCTGAACAAATGTACTTCAGTGACAGCTGTTATAAGCATATGATCAGTGACAGCTGTTATAAGCATATGATCAGTGACAGCTGTTATAAGCATATGATCAATGACAGCTGTTATAAGCATATAATCCCTCTTTCCAGAGTCCATCCCCTGCGCAGCCGCAGCCGTGCGCAGAATTGTGAAAGAGCACCATTGCCAGCCACACTTTCTCATAGAATGTCCACGACAGTATACTCTCCCCGCGTGCTCCGTGATATTTCCTCTCTCTCTCTCTCTCTCTCTCTCTCTCTCTCTCTCTCTCTCTCTCTCTCTCTCTCTCTCTCTCTCTCTCAAAGGAAGATGAGAGAGAAAATAATGGAATAGCCTCCTTATGAGAGAGATGACCACACTCACTCACATCCGTAAAAGACACTCATAAGATAAGCGAAGTAATTTCACCAGACACGAAATACTCGCAAAACCAAGACAAAAGTCACCTTCATTAAATTCACCTAGGCAGAAAATAATCGTCAGGTGCAGTTAACAAAGATCAAAGTCACCCTCACTAAATACACTTGAAGAAACGCTCGCCACAAGTAGTTGACATAGGCAAAAGTTACCTTCAATAAATGGAAGCAAGAAGCACTCGCCACACGCACTCGACAGAAGCCAAGGCTACACCCTCACTAAACACACTCATAAACCCACTCGTTACTCGCACTTATCAAAATCCAAGGGGAGTAATCCCTCGCCAAAAGCACCCAACCAAAATCCAAGAGGATAATCCTTAGCCAAATGCACTGAAGAAACACCCAACCAAAATCCAAGAGGAGTAATCCTTCACCAAATGAAGCGAAAAAGCACAGAACCAAAATCCAAGGGGGGTAACCCCTCGCCAAATGCATTGAAGAAGCACTCAACCAAAATCCAAGGGGAGTAATCCTTCGCCAAATGCAGTGAAGAAGCACCCAGCCAAAATCCAAGGGGGAGAAATCCCTCGCCAAATGCACTGAAGAAGTACCCAACCAAAATCCAAGGGGAGTAATCCTTCGCCAAATGCAGTGAAGAAGCACCCAGCCAAAATCCAAGGGGGAGAAATCCCTCGCCAAATGCACTGAAGAAGCACCCAACCAAAATCCAAGGGGAGTAATCCTTCGCCAAATGCAGTGAAGAAGCACCCAGCCAAAATCCAAGGGGGAGAAATCCCTCGCCAAATGCACTGAAGAAGCACCCAACCAAAATCCAAGAGGAGTAATCCTTCGCCAAATGCACTGAAGAAGCACCCAGCCAAAATCCAAGGGGGAGAAATCCCTCGCCAAATACACTGAAGAAGCACCCAGCCAAAATCCAAGGGGGAGAAACCCCTCGCCAAATGCATTGAAGAAGCACCCAACCAAAATCCAAGGGGAGTAATCCTTCGCCAAATGCAGTGAAGAAGCACCCAGCCAAAATCCAAGGGGGAGAAATCCCTCGCCAAATGCACTGAAGAAGCACCCAACCAAAATCCAAGAGGAGTAATCCTTCGCCAAATGCACTGAAGAAGCACCCAGCCAAAATCCAAGGGGGAGAAATCCCTCGCCAAATGCACTGAAGAAGCACCTAACCAAAATTCCAAGGGGGAGTTACCCTTCGCCAAATGCACTGAAGAAGCACCCAACCAAAATCCAAAGGGGGAGAAATACCTCGCCAAATGCATTGAAGAAGCACCTAACCAAAATTCCAAGGGGGAGTTACCCTTCGCCAAATGCACTGAAGAAGCACCCAACCAAAATTCCAAGGGGGAGTTACCCTTCGCCAAATGCACTGAAGAAGCACCCAACCAAAATCCAAAGGGGGAGAAATCCCTCGCCAAATGCATTGAAGAAGCACCTAACCAAAATTCCAAGGGGGAGTTACCCTTCGCCAAAAGCAGTGAAGAAGCACCCAACCAACGACTCAGAACCAAAAACACTGTTAGCCATTCCTCTCGGAGAAAACGTCCCAAAACGACTCACTCTAACGATCTGTTTACCCTTACGAAATCTGTGGGCAAAGTTTTTACCGACAAGGGGGCGTGTCAACACCCTCAGTGTGAGTGTAAACAGTCTTGAGACACCAATATTGATATGCTCAGCGCTGTGGTTTCCCTCCCCCCAGCGAGACGTCTGTAAGCCTTCACTGTGGTGGCGTGGACGCTGTTTGAAGTGAGGGTGAGGGTGGGTTGGGGAGAATGGAGGACACTCACAAAGGATTGTGTGGGTGGGTTGAATTCTCGAGCTGGCTTTCAGTTTTGGAGCGCCTCCTGGCCAACTGAGGCCGTGGTAGTTGATTCATGCCATGAACTCGACGGTTTGAGCCTTTGGAACACGAGAGTGCCACCGGTGAACACGATGGTGCGAGCCTTGAACACGATGGTTTGAGCCTTGAACACGAGAGTACTACCAGTGAGCACGATGGTACGAGCCTTGAGCAAGATGGTTTGAGCCTTGAACACGAGGGTACTACCAGTGAACACGATGGTACGAGCTTTGAACACGATAGTTTGAGTCTTGAACACGAGAGTACTACCAGTGAACACGATGGTTCGAGCTTTGAGCACGATGGTTTGGGCCTTGAACACGAGAGTACCACCGGTGAACACGATGGTACGAGTCTTGAACACGATGGTTTGAGCCTTGAACACGAGGGCACTACCCTTGAACACGATGGTGCGAGCTTTGAACACGATGGTTCTAGCCTTGAACACAACGGTTCGAGCCTTGAACACGAGGGTACTACCCTTGATCACGATGATACAAGCAATGAACATGATGGTAAGAGCCTTGAACACGATGATATGAGCCTTGAACACGATGTTACGAGACTTGGAACACGATGGTATGAGCCTTGAACACGATGATATCAGCCTTGAACACTATGATACTTCCAGTGAACACGATGACGTGATCAACTCGTCTCAAGTTCAGCATTCACCCAGAACCCACCAATCGTTCATATGTTCATTTATCATTACGCCGAAGAACCTGACAGAGAGTTAAACAATTCAACAGTCCTGCTTATGTTCCTTAGATCATTATTCTGCCTATGCAGTCCAGGACTAATAAGAGGAGAGTCTCGAAGTATCCACAATACTAAGGCCAAAGTAAGGCATCGTAGCCTCCTTATTCCTTCACAAGTCTCTTACTCTGGCAAAAGGGATCACTTTATTAAGGGGTTAATCCCAAGCGTTCTGACGATACGAAGAACTTCTTAGGTCTGCCATTTTGATCATTTTATTTTAGTCCCCCATCTATTGAAAGCCTTTAATGTAGTCTTCAGTGATACTAATACTATTAAGAATTTTACGATCAAAAATGAAAACTGACCTGAAAATCCTGTTGGCTGAGTTACCTCATATATATATATATATATATATATATATATATATATATATATATATATATATATATATATATATATATATATATATATATATGTTAAGTATAAAAGTTTTCTGACACCCACTGTTGAAATTAACTATTAAAGCTATAACAGCATTACTGCCTCAGTGTCAAAGATAATAAAACATTCCACCAGTTAAATGCCTTTCGAACAGTAGTCAACCTTTTTGGCGAAAGATAGAAAATAGATCATAGAAAATGGATCACAATCATGGGTAGACTATTCTTTTCTTCAAGGGTGAACCCTTAGAGTTCATTATCTTACAGGACGAACATGAACCTTGTGAACCCCCTAGAGTTCATTATCGTACAGGATGAACATGAATCTTGTGAACCCCTAGAGTTCACTTATCTTACAGGACGAACATGAACCTTGTGAACCCCCTAGAGTTCATTATCGTACGGGATGAACATGAACCTTGTGAACCCCTAGAGTTCACTTATCTTACAGGACGAACATGAACCTTGTGAACCTCCAAGAGTTCATTATCGTACAGGATGAACATGGAGACTCGTGTTGTTTCGCTGCTTCGTTCATTTACTGAAGCTGCTTCGAAATTATAGCCATTCCCTCCATCTGCTTCATTTGTTTATTTGCTTTTTCTTTTTTTTCTTTTTTTGTTTGATTCTTCGCTCCTCGAGAACTCGAAGCACCCAACGTCTGCCACGTCCTTCATACATGAAGTGAACTTGTCCAAGCCAGGTTGGAGTGTGTGTGTGTGTGGGGGGGGGGGGGGGGGGGGGGGGCCGCCGCCCTCATTCACAACTTTGCCTGTTGTGACAAACTTTCTGGGAGGCAAGAAAGTCGGGGTTCGAATCCCAGATGGTTTTAACTAGTTCTCGGAGACTCCAGTCAGGCCGAGGCGGACACAGCGGGCGGGAGGAAACTGCAGGTG